>NC_050452.1:55948374-56130874 GCF_903995425.1 Onychomys torridus | reverse complement strand
TGGCAGCACATAGGCTGGTCAAAGGGTAAGGCCCAGTGGTCTTGTGTGCACTGTCCTGTGCTGTTTCCCAGTTGCTTGTAACATAGAAATATCTCAGTAGCCAAGGGCACCCGTCCCACCCCAGAGATGGGATGCTTGAGCTTGAACGAATTTTTGCTTTCTATTTCTTCCTAATAGGTGGGGGGCGCAGAGCAACCAGGGGGTTCTAAGCATAGGATCTATCAGCACAGGATGGCAGAGACCGGGAGAGTCTGTATGGGATGCTCAGGAGGACACTGCCCACCTCACCCCTGTGTGCTGAGCATGCTGTGTCAGAAGCCAGGCATCATCTCCCAGATCCGAGCAATGTCTCTATAAACAAAGGGCCAGAAAGAATTGCCCCTGTGAAATCTTAAGTTCTGATTGTGTTGGGTGACGTTATCTATCATTCCTGGTCTGCCTCAGGACTTTGTCTGCTCACACACTCTTTTAAAATTCCTGTTATTCATATGACAGGCAACCTTGAATTCACATTATCCATAGGAGGAAAATGGTAAAAGTAAGTTACGTGTATGTTTGAGTAAGAATGTACAATATTTACACTATTAATTAGGCAAAATTAGACAAAGGTCCATTTGCAGGATGTGGCTGCTACCCTAGGCTCTGGTTTGGGGTAGTTTTCCTACCATCAGTATGAAAAATTGTATCTTTATAAGTTATGCATATATTGTTTATTTATTTGAGGTCTATCAAGAAAACCAGAAACCATTGTAGGTTCTCTCTCTCTCTCTCTCTCTCTCTCTCTCTCTCTCTCTCTGACAGAGTCTCCATAAGTAGCCTTGGCTGTCCTGGAATATGATCAGGCTGACCTCGAACTCACAGAGCTCCAGTTGCTTCTGCTTCCTGAGATTAAAGGTGTGTGCCACCATGCACCGCCACTGGAGGTCTTTCAAATACCTTCATAGAGGGAGTTGGGGCTCCAAAGGTGGGTGAGCTGACATGCTAAAGGAAGAGAGATGAAAGCACTCAGAAATGTCAACCTTAGGAAACCACACCCATCCCTGAGGGTGGGGGACAAGAGGAAGACTGGTGTTATCAAGCTTCCCAGGTGAGGCGGTGGTCCTCAGCCTTCCTGAGGTTGGCCCCCTTCAATACAGTTCATGCTGGGGTGACCCCCCCCCAACCGCAAAACTATTTTTGTTGCTACCTCATAACCATAATTTTGCTACTGTTATGCATCATAAGTATCTGATAAGCAGGATATCTGATATGCGACTCCAAGGGGGGTCGTGACCCCCCAGGTTGAGAAACACTGGGGTGAGCTTTATGGCTGGGGCTGTAAGGTGAGGACTGCCCGCCGGGTCTGAAGTCACGACAGGCGTTGATGGCATGGCAGGAACACAGAGACTGTGAGGTACCGCTGCAAACAGATGGAGTGGCCTGTAGTTCACGACTTCATCCTCGCCCTCAGCCTTCTACGAGCCTCTCCCATGGCCTAAACCAGCCAGGAAGCCAGAGGTAAGAGGGCCTGGAGCGGAGTTCCGAGGGATAAAGTGACAAGCAGGGGTGGGCAGGGATGGATGGAGTGAACCCACAGTGGACCAGGGAGAATGGTGGTACGTCAAAGATCTGCTGTTATCTGAGTATTTGAATGTGTGAGTGTGTATCCGAGTGTGCACACCCATGGGCACTTAGCATAATGTTGAGGTGAAGAACGTGAACCAGCTGAGTACCACACACAGGCAGCTGGACTTCTTTGCGTCTCTTTCTCTGCACATGGGGGTTGATAATGAGTACCTTAGCAGTTTATGAGGGCTGCATGAGGTAAGTTAGGTCTAGACCATGGAGTGGTCTACAGAGTCGGCAGAGCTCTCTGGATGAGGTTCTTCAAATCTGTCCAGCTGTCATGTGTGGGGGGGGTCTAGTCTGTTTTCTATCTGCCTCCAGGTTCCTGCCCTGACACCCTGTGGTGATGGACTAGATGTGGAAGCGTAAGCCAAATAAACCCTTTCCTCCTCAGCTTGCTTTAGGCCATGGTGTTTCATCATAGCAGTGCTAACCCTAACTAGGACAACCACTGTCATTGGGGATGACTGAGTGGCAGGCGTGTGCTGAGTTCGAGCAACAGTATATTTAAAAACAGTGTGTGAGAGTTGACTGATGTCCAGGATGGTATCAGTACCTTCACTTTACTGTGTGTGGTGTGTGTGTGTGTGTGTGTGTGTGTGTGTGTGTGTGTGTGTGTGTGTTATACACACATGTGTATGCTCCAAGGCCAGGGGAGGGTGTCAGGTGCCTACTCTAATTCTCTGCCTTATTTCTTTGAGACAAGCTTTCTCACTGGACCTGAAGCTAGGCTGCCAGCCAGCCAGCCACAGAAATCCTTGGGGTTAGCAGTGTGTACAGATCATGTCCAGCTTGTTACCGGGTACTGGGATTCAAACTCTGGTCCTTGTGTTTGTGTGGCAAACCTTAATCACTGAGCCATATCTCTATCCCCTGAACTTGACGTTAACTCTTTGTAAATGAAGGCTGTCTAGCTCTACACAGACGTTCCAGAGCAGAGAGTCCACATCTCATAACAGGGCTCTTGGTTTCCACACAGTCCTGTGAGTTAGATATTTTCATCAACTTAGAAAACTAAGGTTCAGAAGGATTGAAAACATCCCAGTGGCTGAGCCCAGGCCTGAGCTGAACCTATCTGTCATCCCTCACCAAAAGTATGGAGCAGAATTTGCTTTTCACTATGTCCAGGACTGTGGGTTGACTGTGGGTCTGAAATGTGAGTAAAGATATCTGTTATAGATGGCCAAATAGCCACAGCATGACCCTAGAGGGTCAGAGCCAAGAGAGTGTGTCAAATGATTTCAGGTCTAGAGTTTTCTAGGCAAGGCCAGGTAGCCTTGTCAAAGGGCACAGCTGACCAGCGGGAGAGGCAGACACAGAGGGCTGTGGTCTTGGTGGGAGAACACTGCTCCTCAGTTCCACCAATTTGATCCTCTTATGTCACTGTGAATGATTGCACTTGGTAATCAAAAGCTCAGCCAGTGCAGAGTGGGCTCGTTTGGACAATTGCTATGTATTTGCAAGGATGAATGTGGACCATTTGTCGATGCCTTGTTGTCTCTCAGCAGGTCTGGAGCCAATGCTAATGAGAACAGATCCATTTTCCTACAGCATCATTTCTAGCATGTTACACCTGGCTTTTAGAAAAATCTCTCTGACAGCCCATTACCTACAGGGACAAGGCTAAGTGCCCTGCTGGAATGGCACCACGTCTCCAGAGCTGGATTCAGCCTGCCTTTCCTACTTGACCTCCCTCTGATTCTCACACATGCTGTGCTCCACCTTTTGTGTGCAGGCCGCAGTCCCCTACCCTTGACCTGCCTCCAACCCTCCCAGCTCAGTACCTTTGCCTGTGACATTGCCTCATCGTCCCCCATCCCCAGGTGAGGACAGTGCCGTACTCTGTTCAGGGAACCCTCTGTGCCTTTGTCTACTATCCCACTAAGGACACCAACAGAACTAAGCCTGCTGTTGGACTTACATGTAAATTCATTTACTTGTTTAATGTCTATTCGAGTGCCTACTACATATTGGGTGCTGGTAGGCATGGCAGTTAGGCAGTGGGTTGCAAATAAGAAATAAATCTGACATACAGTATGTATCAGCTTCCTGAGGCACCACAATGGCCTAAAACAACATACATTTATTTCGTGGTACTTTCAGGGGCCAGACATGTGAAATCAAGGCATTGGCAGAGTCAGTTCCTCCTGGAAGCTTCTCTGAGGAGGGTTCTCTTTTGTGCCCCCATTGGCATCCGGTGGCTGACCACCACCTTGGCATTCTCTGGCTCGCAGATGCATACTCCAGTTCCCACTCTTTTCACACTATATTTTCTCTGGGCTTCTCTGTCTCTCTCTGTCTCTCTTTCTCTCTCTCTGTCTCTCTTTTATATATATATAGAGACTGACACAAAGACACACAGCTCTAAGACTGAATCAGATAAATATGCTTTTCTTTTCATGTTTTTTGTTTTTTGTTTTTGCTTATTATTATTATTATTATTATTATTATTATTATTATTGTTGTATTGTGTTTTAATTTTACACATCAGCCATGGGTTCCCCTGTCCTCCCCCCTCCCACACCCACCCCCATCTTCCCCCCAGCCCCTCCCCTCCATTCCCATCTCCTCCAGGGCCAAGACTCCCTTGGGGATTCATTTAAACCTGGTGGATTCAGTACAGGCAGGTCCAGTCCCCTCCTTCCAGGCTGAGCAAAGTGTCCCTGTGTAAGCCCAAGGTTCCAAACAGCCAGCTCATGCACTAAGGACAGGTCTGGGTCCCACAGCCTGGGTTCAAGCTATTCAATGGTCTCACTTAGCCAGAGGCCCTGATCCAGCTGGGGGCTCCACAGCCTTTGGTTCATAATTCATATGCTTCCATTCGTTTGGCTATTTGTCGCTGTGATTTTTGCCATTTTGGTCTCAACAATTCACGCTCTTTCAATCCCTCCCCTTTCTCGACAATTGGATACCTGGAGCTCCACCTGGGGCCTGGCTGAGGATCTCTGCGTCCACTTCCATCAGTTATTGGATGAGAGTTCCAGTACGACCATTAGGGTGTTTGGCCATCTGATCACCAGACTAGGTCAGATCAGACTTTCTCTCGACCATTGCTAGCAGTCTGCAGAGGATGTATCATTGTGGATTTCTGGGGACCTCTCCAGCATTCTGCCTATTCCTGTTCTCATGTGGTCTTCATTTATCATGGTCTGTTATTCCTCATTCTCCCTTTCTGTTCTTGATCCAGCTGGGATCCCCTGCTCCCCTAAGCTTTCTTTCCCTTAAATCTTGCCCTTCATTTCTCCCACTGTCTTCCAGGTTGTTCATGTAGATCTCATCCATTTCTCTGTCACTGGGTGATCCCTGTGTCTTTCCTAGGGTCCTGTTTTCTAGGTAGCCTCCCTGGAGTTGTGAGTAGCAGTCTAGTCATCTTTGTTTTACATCTAGTATCCTCCTATGAGTGAGTACATGCCATGTTTGTCCTTCTGAGTCTGGGTTACCTCACTCAGGATGATTTTTTCTAGATCCATCCATTTGCCTGCAAACCTCATGATGTCATTGTTTTTCTCTGCTGAGTAGTACTCCATTGTGTATATGTACCATATTTTGTTTATCCATTCTTCAGTTGAAGGGCATCTAGGTTGTTTCCAGGTTCTGGCTATTACAAACAATGCTGATATGAACATAGCTAAGCAAATGCCCTTGTGGTATGATTGAACATTCCTTGAGTATATGCCCAAGAGTGCTATAGCTGGGTCTTGGGGGAGATGGATTCCCAATTTTCAAACGAAGTGCCATATTGATTTCCAAGTGGCTGTACAAGCTTGCATTCCCACCAGCAGTGGAGGAGAATTCCCCTTGCTCCACATCCTCTCCAGAATAAGCTGTCTTCTGTGCTTTTGATCTTAGCCATTCTGACAGGTATAAGGTGGTATCTCAGGGTCGTTTTGATTTGCATTTCCCGGATAATTAGGGATGTTGAGCAATTCCATAAATGTCTTTCAGCCATTTGAACTTCCTCTGTTGAGAATTCTCTGTTTAGTTCTATAGCCCATTTCTTAATTGGACTGTTGGGCATTTTGATGTCTAATTTCTTGAGTTCTTTATATATTCTGGATATCAGCCCTCTATCAGATGTGGGGTTGGTGAAGACCTTTTCCCATTCTGTAGGCTGTCGCTTTGTCTTGTTGACCGTGTCCTTTGCTCTACAAAAGCTTCTCAGTTTCAACAGGTCCCATTGATTGATTGTTTCTCTCAGTGTTTGTGCTACTGGTGTTATATTTAGAAAGTGATCTCTGGTGCCAATGCGTTCAAGACTACTTCCTACTTTCTCTTCTATCAGGTTTAGAGTAACTGGATTTATGTTGAGGTCTTTAATCCACTTGGACTTAAGTTTTGTGCACGGTGACAGATATGGATCTATTTGCAGCCTTCTACACATTGACATCCAGTTATGCCAGCACCATTTGTTGAAGATGCTTTCTTTTTTCCGTTGTATGTTTTTGGCTTCTTTGTCAAAAATTATATGTTCATAGGTGTGCGGGTTAATGTCAGGGTCTTCAATTCAATTCCATTGGTCCACATGTCAGTTTTTATGCCAGTACCAAGCTGTTTTTATTACTGTAGCTCTATAGTAGAGCTTGAGGTCAGGGATCGTGATGCCTCCAGAGATTGTTTTATTGTACAGGATTCTTTTGGCTATCCTGGGTTTTTTGTTTTTCCATATGAAGTTGAGTATTATTCTTTCCAGATCTGTGAAGAATTGTGTTGGTAATTTGATGGGGATTGCGTTGAATCTGTAGATTGCTTTTGGTAAGATCACCATTTTTACTATGTTAATCCTGCCTATCCATGAGCATGGGAGAGCTTTCCATTTTCTGACATCTTCTTCAATTTCTTTTTTCAGGGACTTAAAGTTCTTGTCATATAGGTCCTTCACATGCTTAGTTAGAGTAACCCCAAGGTAGTTTATATCATTTGTGGCTGTTGTAAAGGGTGATGTATCTCTGATTTCCTTCTCAGCTTGTTTGTCTATTGTATATAGGAGGGTTACTGGTTTTTTTGAGTTGATCGTGTATCCTGCTATGTTGCTGAAGGTTTTTATTAGCTGTATTAGTTCCTTGGTTGAATTTTTGGGGTCACTCATGTATACTATCATGTCATCTGCAAACAGGGAAAGCTTGACTTCTTCCTTTCCAATTTGTATCCCCTTAATCTCCTTATGTTGTCTTATAGCTCTGGCTAGAACTTCAAGTACTATATTGAATAAGTATGGGGAGAGGGGACAGCTTTGCCTTGTTCCTGATTTTAGTGGTATTGCTTTGAGTTTCTCTCCATTTAATTTGATGTTGGCTGTTGGCTTGCTGTAGATTGCCTTTATTATGTTTAGGTATGTTCCCTGTATTCCTGATCGCTCCAAGACCTTTATCATGAAGGGGTGTTGGATTTTGTCAAATGCCTTTTCTGCGTCTAGTGAGATGATCATGTGGTTTTTTTCTTTGAGTTTGTTTATATGGTGTATTACATTGACGGACTTTCGTATGTTGAACCACCCTTGCATCCCTGGGATGAAGCCTACTTGATCATGGTGGATAATTGTTTTGATGTGTTCTTGGAGTCTGTATGCCAGTATTTTATTGAGTATTTTTGCATCAATGTTCATGAGGGACATCGGTCTGTAGTTCTCTTTCTTTGTTGCATCTTTGTTTGGTTTAGGAATCAGGGTAATTGTAGCCTCATAGAAGGATTTTGGTAATATACCTTCTGCTTCTATTGTGTGTAACAATTTAAAGAGTATTGGTATTAAGTCTTCTTTGAAGATCTTGTAGAATTCTGCAGTGAAATCATCTGGTCCTGGGCTTTTTTTGGTTGGGAGACTTTTAATGACTGATTCTATTTCCTTAGGGGTTATTGGACTATTTAAATGGTTTATCTGGTCTTGATTTAACTTAGGTATGTGGTACCTATCCAGAAAATTATCCATTTCTTTTAGGTTTTCCAGTTTTGTGGAGTAGAGGTTTTTGAAGTATGACCTGATGATTCTCTGGATTTCCTCATTGTCTGTTGTTATGTCCCCCTTTTCATTTCTGATTTTGTTAATTTGGATGTTCTTTCTTTGTCTTTTGGTTAGTTTGTATAAGGACTTGCCTATCTTGCTGATCTTCTCAAAGAACCAACTCTTTGTTTCATTAATCCTTTGTATTCTTCTCTTTATTTATATTTTATCGATTTTAGCTCTCAATTTGATAATTTCCTGGTGTCTGTTCCTCCTGGGAGACTTTGCTTCTTCCTGTTCAAGGGCTTTCAGGTGTGCTGTCAAGTCACTAGCATGAGATTTCTCCAGCTTCTTTATGTGGGCATTCAGTTCTATGAATTTCCCTCTTAGCACTGCTTTCATAGTGTCCCATAAGTTTGGGTATGTGGTGTATTCATTTTCATTGATCTCTAGGAAGTCTTAAATTTCTTTCTTTATTTCTTCCTTAACCCATTGGTGATTCAGTTGAACATTATTCAGTTTCCATGAGTTTGTAGGATTTCTGTAATTTTTTCTGTTGTTGAAATCTAACTTTAAACCACGGTGGTCCAATAGAACACAGGATGTTATTCCAATTGTTTTGTATCTGTTGAGATTTGCTTTGTGGCCAAGTATGTGGTCGATTTTAGAGAAGGTTCCATGGGGGGCTGAGAAGAAGGTATATTCTTTTTTGTTCGGGTGGAATGTTCTGTAGATATCGATTAAGTCCATTTGAGCCTTAACATCAGTTAAGACCATTAAGTCTCTGTTAAGTTTCAATTTGGCTGATCTGTCCAGAGGTGAAAGTGGGGTGTTGAAGTCTCCCACTATTAATGTGTGGGGTTTATATGTGATTTAAGCTTCAGTAATGTTTCTTTTACGTATGTGGGTGCCCTTGTGTTTGGGGCATAAATGTTCAGAATTGAGACTTCATCTTAGTGGATCTTTCCTGCGATGAGTATGTAATGTCCTTCATGATCTCTTTTGATTGATTTTAGTTTGAAGTCTATTTTGCTGGATATTAGGATGGCTACACCAGCTTGCTTCTTAAGACCATTTGATTGGAAAGTCTTTTCCCAGCCTTTTATTCTTAGGAGGTGTCTGTCTTTGAATTTGAGGTGTGTTTCTTTTATGCAGCAGAAAGATGGGGCCTGTTTTCGTATCCATTCTTTTCGTCTGTGTCTTTTTATAAGTGAATTAAGTCCATTGATATTAAGGGATATTAATGACCAGTGATTGTTCATTCCTGTTATTATTTTTATTTTTTGGTGGTAGTGTGTGTGTACTTCTCTTCTTTGGGGTTTACTGCTGTGGTGTTATCTATTGCCTGTGTTTTTATGGATGTATCTGCCTTCCTTAGGTTGGAATTTTCCTTCTAGTGCTTTCTGTAGGGCTGGGTTTGTGGATAAGTATTGTTTAAATCTGGTTTTGTCTTGGAAGGTCTTGTTCACTCCATCTATGATGATTGAAAGTTTTGCTGGGTATATTAGTCTAGGCTGGCATCCATGGTCTCATAGTGTCTGCATTCTATCTGTCCAGGTCCTTCTGGCTTTCAAAGTCTCCATTGAGACATCAGGTGTTATTCTGATGGGTTTGCCTTTATAAGTCACTTGGCCTTTTTCCTTTGCTGCCCTTAATGTTCTTTCTTTATTCTGTACATTTAGTTGTTTAATTATTATGTGGCGAGGGGACTTTTTTGGGAGTCTAGTCTGTTTGGTGTTCTATAGGCTTCTTGTATCTTCGTAGGCATTTCGTTCTTTAAGTTGGGAAAGTTTTCTTCTATGATCTTGTTAAATATATTTTCTGTGCCTTTGAGTTGGTATTCTTCTCCTTCCTCTATCCCTATTATTCGTAGGTTTGGTCTTTTCATGGTTTCCCAAATTTCTTGGACATTTTGGGCCATGACTTTGTTGGTTTTAGTGTTTTCTTTGACTGATGAATCTATTTCTTCTACCGTATCTTCAACACCAGAGATCCTCTCTTCCATCTCTTGCATTCTGTTGGTTATACTTGCATCTGAAGTTCCTGTTTGTTTACTCAGATTTTCTATTTCCAGCATTTCCTCTGCTAGTGTCGTCTTCATTTTTTCTATTTCCCTCTTCAGGTCTTGGACTGTTTCCCTTGCTTTTTCATGATTTTCTTTCAGGGACTTATTGTTTTCTTCTGCTTTAATTGTCCTTTCCTCTAGTTTTTTATAGCGTTCTTCCCATTTTTTGTTTGTCTGTTCCTCCACTTTATTTTTGATTTCTTCTATATAAGGCTCTAGCCTCTTCATGATGTTACTTATTAAGTTGTTTTCTTCTTTTTCTTTTTCTTCTTCTTCTTCTTCTTCTTCTTCTTCTTCTTCTTCTTCTTCTTCTTCTTCTTCCATTCTGTGATGTTCAGGTCTAGCTGTTGGAGAAGGGCTAGGTTCTGGTGATGCTGTATTGCTCTTTATTTTGTTGTATGTACTTCTGCCTTGACGTCTGCCCATCTCCTTGTGAGTTCGTTCTTGGTCTTATCAGTGTTCTTGGTCCAGACAGAGCTGACATATTTACGGAGTCTCTCTCTGGTCCAGATGGAAGCTCTGGGCCGGATGGGAGCTCTGGTCCAGATGAGAGTGCTGGCCGGATAGGAGCTGGGGGGCTGGACTCTGAGTCTCAGGAAGTCCCCGGGGTCTCCTTATCTTGTCCAGATGGGAGTTCCGGGACAGGATGGAGGCTCTGGTCCAGATTGGAGTTCTGGGGCAGGATGGGAGCTGGGGGCTGGTTTCTGAGTCTCAGGAAGTGGCTGGGGTCTCGGGCAAATAGGTGTGGGGGCAGGGTGTGGAGACTGCAGGGTCTGCCTGCAGTCTTGGAAAAGGGGAGCCTTCCTGCAGGGCCCACCTATTGGCCAGAAACTGGGGCCAAGTTGGGCGGGTCCTCCCCAGATGGCTGGTGTCCATCCATGGGTGGGACCCAGGGGCAGTTGCCTCTCTGACTATAACCCCAGGCACTTACCTCTGGTCCAGATGGGAGTTCCGGGGTGGATGGGAGGTGGGGGCTGGTCTCTGAGTCTCCTCTCTTAAGGATACTTGTTTTTAGATTTAGGGTCCTTCCTACACCCACATGATCTCATCTCAAGATCCTCAGCTTAATTACATCTGCAAAGACCCTTTCCCAAAGGTCATGTTATCACAGATTCCCAGGGGGAGGGTCATATATATCAGGAAGGCAGCACTCACAGTGTTTTAAGATAGAAGGGATTCATTTTCCCTTCAGGAGAAGCCTCAGAGGTAGCTACCAGCCTTAATTTGTTCCCCAACCTCTCTGCGACACTGTTATTCTTTTTCTCATCTTGGCACATAGTTACCTCCGCTCACTATATCTGCAGTCAGGGGTCTGTATGCGGCAGCATCAGTCACATTTATCCCTTTTGTCACCAAAGCACAAGCTTTCTAAGATACCACACAGCAGATTTCTCCTGGGGAAGAAAGGTTTAGGTTTCCCTACTCTGAGGTGAAGATGGGTGAGGCAGCAGTTGACAGTGTTTACCAAGGGTAGGAGATCCATGGTGACTAGCATGGAGTCCCTGTCCTCAGAGAGCTGAGAATTATTTATCTCAATCCTCAGGATGACCTCAGATTTGTTTGGGGCTGCAAGAAACAGATTTGGAGATGGTGAACCTCACATGCACTGTCCCCTTCAGTGAGGGACTCTCATTCCCGTTGCTGGTGTCACTAGCTACATCTTCAGTAACCAGAACACTGGAGTCTCTGGTTCAGCTGCAGAGAGCCATCTTGCCCAAGGACACACCTTCCATAGCCAATGCCCAATCCTTACATACCTGTTGCCTAACGGGAACAATTTTGGAGGCTCACAGAAGCACTTGGCTCCCCAGGCCCCAGTCTTAAATACTCCTCTGTGGCTTCCCAACAGCCTCCTTTTTGCCTCAGCTGGCAAATGAGTGGAGGCAGAGGTCCAGGAAGACAGCCATGCTAGATGGAGTCAAGGATGGGTCATACATAGTTCAACAGGATAAACTACCGGGGATGGTCACCACATTGCACACTGGAAGGAAGAGAGGAGGCAAGACTAGGGAGGGGCCCAGGGAAGATGGTCAGGAGAATATGAGGCCAGCATGAGGACATGGAGGGAGGCAGAGAGCACTGTAGCTCACATCTTCCAGCTGGCTTCCTTTACGGTGAACCTGTCCTTTTCCAGAGAACCCACAGCCACCTCCACCTGAGACTGCCTGGTCCTCCAGGGGCCAGATCTCTATCCACGCCACTGCTTTCCTGTCTCCAAAACCTCCTCCACTTGACTTATTGGGACACTGACTTTACGGGGTCATTGAGATCGTTCAGCTTTGTGACTCATAAGCTATTGCCTTACTGTCGCAATTGAGTACCACCTGACAGATTTGGACTTGAAAGGTTTTGAAGGAAAATGATGCTCTTGTCAGTATTATTTTCACTTCAACGGGAGGAATGGCTGTGTTGACACTGGCCACAGGCACATGTGCCTGTAATCATCTTCTAGAGCCCACACTTCGGTGTAGCTGACACTGTGTACTATGATGTATATAGGTAGGCTTCATTTCTGTTTTTAGAGTGAGGACTTCTTGTCTGCCCTGACATCAAGCTCAGTGCAGGAGGAAACACTGTTGGCCAACCTACAGGACTTGGCTTTTGTGTACCTTTTCTTTGCAATAGCCAACAGCCGTGGACTACCTTATTCTGTTAACAAGCCTCCTCTTTTGTTGAGGGGAACTGATCCTCTTCCACAAAGTGTGACTGACCATAAAACTCATCCATCATTTCAGGGTTCAGGGTCCTGGGCTGTAGGAAGAGGCTTGTGGATTGGGAAGGCAACTCTAAGACCAAGCAGATTTTGGGGCACGGAGCTCACTCTTTTCCAACAGTGGATGAGATGAACCTGAACTTATCTGTGATCCTCCTCACACCTTCCTCCCCATCACACTTTCCAGCATCCCAAGCAAAGCACAGCAGAGGGCTGATCTAGAGAGACTCAGAGATAGGTTCTCTCAGCCTCAGTATCTGTTCATGCCCGAGATCAAGCCATGCTAGGAACTCCCAACTTCCAGACTCAGTAAATATGCATTTGCTTACATTGGCTTGACTTGTGTGTTTTTGTGGCTTGCAGCCAGAAGAATTCCACCCAGGACCAGCTTCATCCAGACCCTTCGTCATCTATTGCTTGCTCTGTCATTGCTGTTATTGTTTTTCTCCCTTGTAATTTTAACAATTGGTGATAAATCAATGATGTACGGAAAAAAAAATCTATGAAGATGCTGGTTATAGAGTTACTAATAAATAATATCAAATATGGGAAAACACACAGCATGTGTAATAACCCGTTGTCTAGGAGATGGAGTCCTGAGCATACTGCTCACAGAGGGCTTTGGCTCTACACGGAGTTCTCATGTCCTCTCCAGAAGCCAGTCCCCTGACAGTGTCACACATCAACTCAAGGATGGACTGACTGGCTTCTCGTTTTCAGCTCTGGCTTTACCCTTGAGACCCTCCCCTATGGGAGACCCTTGCGGGGAAGACTGCTTCCCTGTCCTTTGGGGTGAGCTGCTAAAATTCTAAAGGTCAAACTGAGCCGTGTCTCTTCTCCAAAAGAAGCAGAGAGGGAGAGTCTCCCCAACATGGGCTGTTACATCATGTTCCCCTCCCTGTGTTCAACAAACTCCTCCATGTCCTGTCTTCTGCTAACTGACCCCATGATACAGGTCTGGCAGCCAGAGCTGACCAAAAAGGAGTTTGGTGATTTTACCGCCCAAATATGGCACCCTGGTATGCTGACAATCTCACATTAAAGTCCCATGTAGTCCAACAGATGCTGGAGAAGGCTCTCCAGAGAGTCCCTGATCTCTCTGAAGACCAGAGCTGCCAATGAAGAAAATAACTGACTTCAAGCCTCTCCCTGGGGTTTTATGAGCTCAACTCTTAGGCTGGGGAGGAAGAGTGAGGAGTGGTTACACCCTGGACAGACTTCAGCACAAGTTATTGTTCCTCTCCAGGGTCCGTTCAGTCTTCCAAAGAAAATGGTTTATGAATGATTCGGTCCTCGTGGCCCATTCATTCTCCCTAATAATCATTTACTGGGCTTCGAAAAGAATGGCCTATATCCTCCCCACCCCCTTCCTCTGCTCTGCAGACAGATCTATGAATATCGAAACCTCTCGGGCTAAGTGGGTAATCGCACTCTGGTGACTTCCCCCTATACACATTAAATACATCTGTATGCTGTTTTCTCCTATTAATCTGACTGTTGTCAGCTCATTCCAGCAAACCTTCAGAGGATGAAGACATTTTCCCTTTCGCTCATGATGATGAATTAGGGGCTTTCAAGGAGATTGATGCCTGAGAGCTGTGGAGAAAGATGCTATGTTTTGCAGTGTAGTTTCCAAGCTGGAGCTCATGGCATAAACCTGTAAGAGGAAACTCAGGGAGCCACTGGATGACCTGAGTTCTACCACATGGATGCAGCCACTGGGGAAGCTATTTCCAGAGAAGGAGAATAGAGCAGGTGTGGGGTGATCAAGGAGGAGACAGAGTCTCTTCAGCCTCTCTTCTTCTTGGCCCCAATTGCTTTTGGGGGGCTTGTTCTTTGCCTCAATATGTACGTCAAGGGATACCTGAAGTCGACACAATCCATCTCAATCATCACAGAACTTTCATCCTAGTCGGTCTTTGACCTTTGACCCTATGGGTCCTCTCTGACTCATGAGCTTCTTGCCTTTCTTCATCGGATGTCAGACAAAGCCATTCGCTTCTCCTTAGACACAGTAAGCAACTGTCCCTTAGCAAACCCACATATGCAGCCAAATCCTGAGACATCAGCTCCAAGCCAGCACCAGACACTAATCAAAGCAAACAAACAACAATCGCGACAGCAGCTTAGAACTTGCAACTCCCACCTAAAGTCCAAATATAATAAGTGACTGTGAACACTAACTTGGTCAAGGTTACCAGAGCGAGGACATGGAAATGCCAAGATTCCCCATGGTGGTGTGACAGTATTTAGCTAAATGCTCAGGGCTATAGGTGAAGGAAAGCATTCCTAAATACTTACTGTCCTGAGGGAAAGGGACTTAGGTGGGCCCTTCCATTAGGCTCCCCCTGGTTTAGCTGGCCCTTGGTGTCATCAGTATGGCCGGGCAGAAGGAGACTTGTCTTGTGCCTTTCACAGATGGCCTGGGCTTGAAATCTTCTCCAGGACAAGCATAAATGAAGAGAATTTTGAAATGAGGAAATGTAGGATGTGAGCCTGCCCAGGGTGTGGAGGGCAAAGGGGATTGACAAAGCCAGGACTCTCCCAGACAGCCACCACTGGAGACGAGGGGCAGCAGCTAGGGGCCACCTCAGTGGTCCAAGAGCCAGGAGCTAGCAAGATGGTTTCTTTCTTTCTTTCTTTCTTTCTTTCTTTCTTTCTTTCTTTCTTTCTTTCTTTCTTTCTTTCTTTTTTTTTTTCTTTCTTTCTTTCTTTCTTTCTTTCTTTCTTCCTTCCTTCCTTCCTTCCTTCCTTCCTTCCTTCCTTCCTTTCTTTCTCTCTCTCTCTCTCTCTCTCTCTCTCTCTCTCTCTCTCTTTCTTTCTTTCTTTCTTTCTTTTTTTTTTTGGTTTTTCGAGACAGGGTTTCTCTGTGTAGCTTTTTGCCTTTCCTGGAACTCACTTGGTAGCCCAGGCTGGTCTCGAACTCACTGAGATCTGCCTGCCTCTGCCTCCCGAGTGCTGGGATCAAAGGCGTGTGCCAGCACCACCCAGCTAAGATGATATCTTCTAAGTGCTTTGGGCAGCCTGCTGCTCAGAGACCACAGTGTTGCCACCTTTGCCTTTCCAGGGGGACACTTCTTTTGGGTAGTCTTCTTCCATGTCCCTACAAATTCAAACCAAGGTATGGGAACTCTTATGCTTTGTTCCATAGCCCTGAGGTTCCTGGGGCTTAGCTCTTCCTGAGAAGAACTCTCTGACCTTTGATCTTTGCTTTCTACTGTTCATCTAGAACAATGGTTCTCAATCTGTGGCCACAACCCCTTTGGGAGTTGAATGGCTGTGGTGATACTGTGCCCCCCAATATATTATACACCCTAATAAACTTATCTGGGGTCAGAGAACAGAACAGCCACTAGACAGACATAGAGGCCAGAAAAATGGCACACACACCTTTAATGCTATCACTTGGGAGGCAGAGATCTATCCGATCTCTGTGAGTTCAAGGCCACACTGGAAACTGCCAGGCCTGGTGACACACACCTTTAATCTCAGGAAGTGATGGCAAGAAGCAGAAAGGTACATAAGGTGTGAGGACCAGGAACTAGAGGTTTTTAGGCTTTTTAAGCTTTGAGGCTTTTAGCAGCAGTTCAGCTGAGATCCATTCTGGATGAGGACTCAGAGGCTTCTAGTTTGAGGAAACAGAATCAGCTGAGGAATTGGTGAGGTGATGTTAGCTGTGGCTTGGTCTGCTTCTCTGATCTTTCAGCGTTCACCCCAATACCTGGCACCGAGTTTTTTTGTTTTGTTTTTAATTAATAAGACCTTTAAGATTCGTGCTACAAACAACCCTTTTGCAGGGGTCACATATCAGATATCCTGCATATCAGATATTTACATTATGGTTCATAAGAGCAGCAAAATGACAGTTATGAAGTAGCAACAGAAATAAATGAGGACCGAATTAAGGTCACAGCATTAAGAAAATTGAGAACCACTGCCCTAGAGCAAGGACTGTGGGTTGGTTTGATTCAGCTCTCCTTTCTTTTATAACCTGGTTGGGACTCCAGTTCAACTTGGGATTTGCCCGTTGACAAATTCCCCAGGTTGTGTGTGAAAGAAAGAGCTGAGACATGTCTTGCTGTATTCTCAGTGCAAGAATTACAGCCTTGGTCCTCCATGGGAATCCTCATGCTTGCCAGTTTTGGGATCAAAGAGTAGGTGGGACTTGAAATACAATCTACTCGTAACTTGCTCATTACCTGCCAACAGTCTATAAGCTCCTACCGCGTTAATATGGACCTAGATAATGGCCCTCTCCTGCCATGTTGGGCCTCCCAGTCTTGAAGATTGGAGCATCATAGATTATGGTTTCCACCTCAGCAGGGCCTTCATGTTCTCAGTTACTCTCCTGAACACTAGCGCCCAGGATTTCCCACAATCCTTTACACACTGTAGGATATGACCTCACTTCCCACTTCTGGAATAAAATAGTTATCAGGGAGACATTTTTCTCCTTGCTTCCCCCAAGTCTTCTCCATCACTCCTCCTGAGGTGCCACGGTTCCATCTCTCACTTCTTAGAAAAGTCAACAAGTTTTCATGATGCTCCCTCATGGGCCCTGAATATTCATTAGGGGCCTCCAGAGAAACATAACCAATAAGATAAAGAGAGGGGGCGGGGTGGAAAAGAGAAGAAAGGAGAGGAGAGGAAGGGAAGGAAGGGTGAAGTCCGTTTAAGGAGTTGGCTCATGCACTTGTGCTGGATTCTGCAGGGCAGGTCACAGGCTGGAAACCCAGAGAAGACTTGACTTGATTGATGTTGGAGTACAGTGTGGAAACAGAATTCCCACTCACTCAGGGGGCGTCAGTCTTCTTCTCTCAGGGTCCTCACCAGCTACAGGGAGACCCACTCACATATGGCTTGCCAATTTTCCTTAAGGTCTGCTATTTCAAATATTATTCCCGTCTTAGAAATCCCTTCACAGTGACATCTGCCTGGTGTCTGATCGAATAACTGAATATGGTAGCTAATCCAAGTTGACACATGGAGGTGACTATCGTTCCAACTGTGACAACAGTCAGCAGCTGTTATCGTGTGTACTCTATATGCCACCTGTGTTCAGAAGCCACCACATCTACTATCTGATTTAATCTTCTGGATGCCTTCAAGAGGGGGCGCTACTGTTATCCCCACTGCAGAGATGGCAATGTTGAGTTCCATGGTGCTGAGCAGAGACTGGATTCAAGCCGCTGCCCCCCATCCCCCATCCCCATCTACTGCTCAGATTAGGTTCTGACTCACACGGTACCACCTCCCTGATGCTCGCTGTAGTCTAGCTTTTTATTCTCTGATTATAAATATGTCTTAGTTGTTTTAATTCAACAAAACAAACTTCCCATTATCTTCTTCCTCCCTCTGCGGTGAAACGTCTTTGAAACAGTTGCATGCCTCTGGTAACCCCAACTTCTCCTTCCTCCTCAACAAACAGCATCCTGATTCAGGCTCTACCAGACAAGGAAACAGTATTGACCAAGGCTACAAATGATGTCATTGTAAAATTAAAACACAAATATAATAAATTAAAAAAAAGAAAAAAAAATGATGTCATTGTTCCCAAAGCCAGTAGATATAGCCCTGATATCTATGCATTCATTGTAAGAATTATAATTATTGTTGCAATTATTCACTATTTTAAAAATTAGAAGAATACTTCGGGTCAAGAAAGGTTTGATATGAATCAGTGTGTGGCATCCATTCTGCTATGAACACAGTTGGAGATAAAACTCGTGTGTGTGTGTGTGTGTGTGTGTGTGTGTGTGTGTGCGCGCGCGCGTGTCACCGTGCACATGTGGAGGTCAGAGGACAACTTGCTGGAGCCAGTTCTCTCCTTTCACCATGAGACTCCCATAGGTCAAAGTTTGGTTATCCGGCTTGGGGGCAAACACCTTGACCCACTGAACTACCTCACCAGCCCATGCGGTCTATACTCCTCAAGGCATGCAGATGCAAAGCCACCTTTGTGGAGGTTAGGGTGCAAACACAAGTAGAATGGGCATGTTGTTAGCCCCCAGATCAAGACCCTCACCTGACAAGCCCATGCGTCTTATGAACAAAAGCAAAGGGCATTTTAAAGGAGCGAGGTTTGGAAATTCCAGGTTGCCTGAGTTTGTTACTGAGTTTTAAGGGGGAAAAAACCCTATTGGGGAGTCCCAACAGACAAGGTTGGGCCACTCATTTCTATCTCAGCATACCTGAGTGAGTAACGGTAACAGCAGAAAGGGAGATTTGATCCATATGGCCACACTGAGGAGAACAGACAGAGTCACAATCACCCCAAGTTCATCTCAGGGCGACTGAGCTTTAGGTTTGGCGGAAAAATTGGAGCCAAGGGCCAGGAGTGCACACAAGGAAGGCAGTCTGGTTAAGTTCTGGCTGGCTGACCACGGTCGTGTTCATGGAGAAACAGGCCTTTGGGTGGGAAATGTCTGGCATGGGCTCACGAGTGAGAACTCACAGCCCTCAGCTGGTGCTGCTGTCTGTAAAGGTTGTGAGGGAGAGCTTCGCTGGAGGAAGTGGCTTACAGGGCTTTGGGACTTTATAGCCAGCTTCACTTCCGTTCTACTTTCTGCTTCCCCAGTGTGGCTGCAGTGTGACTAGCCTGCTCCTGCTCCTGTCGTCATGATGGATTGCATCTGCAGTATCTGTAAGCCAAAGGGAATCCCCCCTGCTTTTTTTGTCTGAGTA
Organism: Onychomys torridus; assembly: GCF_903995425.1. Classification (NCBI taxonomy): domain Eukaryota; kingdom Metazoa; phylum Chordata; class Mammalia; order Rodentia; family Cricetidae; genus Onychomys; species Onychomys torridus. The sequence goes on along the minus strand of NC_050452.1, from coordinate 56,111,872 downwards.
TTTTATCACAGTAACTTAGAAAACTAAGACGCCTGACTGCCCTACCTCTCAACAAGGAAGGGCAGAAGTGAGATTCCTTTAGGAGAGATCTATTTTGTCCCCATCCCCCCCACCTTGTTGGGGGTGGGGGGAGGTAAGGGACCCAGTAGTAATTACCAGGACAGAAGCTGGCAGAGGACCTGGAGACACCTTCCTGGGGCAGATGGTGCTGGGCAGGATGGCCAGTTGGCACATGCAGCTGGAAGGAAGCGATGTCTGGCTTTGGAGGACAGCAGCAGCAGCCTCAGACATTTCTTTCATGATCCTGAGAGTGAATACGTCCCATTGCCTAGCAAGGAAGACATCTGGGTGTAGAACTTCCGACTTTTAACCCTCTTCCCCTCATCCTGCAGGACTGTCTCCTTGGCTTCCCTGCGGCCACCCTGTGTCTTCTCTTCACACATTTGACATGCGCAGAAACTCCAAGGTTCTTGTGGCCCCAAGGCCTGTCCAAGGCTGTTCCCAGCCAAGCAGGTGGCTTGTGCGAGGGAGCAATGGGGCCGTGCCTGGACCGGCTGTTGGGAGAATGGAGAGGAGAGCCTTGCAACTTGTTCTTTCAACCTCAGCAGCCATCCAAAGCCGGCAAATCACAGCAGCCCTTGACATCTCTATCAAGGATGCAGCTTTCTGGGACTTCAGAGGCAAAGAGGCCAGCAGGAGTCAGGGGATATTAGTGGCCAGGATGTTCTGCATGCATGAGGAACTGCAGCTGAGACCTGGCAGAGCCCGAAGGGTCTGGCTGCCACATTGATCCATCAATGTTCATATGTCACACATGAGGGGAGGACATGGTGGCTGAAGTTGAGCTATCAGGCTCCAGTCTTGCCGTCTGTGCCAACATCCATGATTTTAGTTAGATGTTCTGTGAAAGAGCCTGGGGATAAGGGAAGGTCCGACACTGCACTTTTGACCTCACATCCCTTGACCTCCAGGAAATTATAGGTACAGGTTTCCTGCCCCTGACCTAGAGGTCCTAAAGGTGGAGATGCCGTGATGAGATCAGTGTCCTCATAAAAGGAAGAAGAGACCAGGGCCTTCCGTTCCCCAACATTCAAGGACATAGTAAGAAGGCACCATCTGCAAGCTGGAAGAGGATCCTTAGGAGAGACAGAAATTGGCCAGCATCTTGACCTTGGATTTTGCAGCCATCAGAACTACAAGAAACCAAAGTGTCATTTAAGTCATGGAGCTGGTGATTTCCTGTTACAACAGCCAAAGCCCGCTGGATACTGGGAGTATCCACCCTCTGCCCAGACATTGCTGGTCCAGTCTGGCGACCATCTGACCCAATTCCAGGCTGCTCTGGCAAACAGAGATCTCCTATGTGTGCTCTCAAGGCCCTGTACGAGCAGCCCCTACTCTGGCCCAGGTGGATGTGATTTCTCCCTCTCTTCTGTGCTACTCCTGGCACCTAGACTGTAACTTTAGTCAGGTGAGATGCAGTTCTACAGCCAAGTACCCATCATTCAGCTGTCCCTGAAGGCAAGGAACAACTCCACAGTGGTGCACACATATGCATGTTGATTGATTCCTAACCCCCCTTCCTCAGAAGGTCCCACTCTCACACTCCTGCCCTTGGAACCATGCCCATGGGACACTTCCTAGCCCCACAGCCTCATTTGCCCAGCCCAGTCCTCCTGTTTAGGGAAAGATTAAGACAATGACTATCAAGCTTTGTAGCTCGGGGTGAGAGGGGTGGGGGATGGGTTGAAAAGACCCAATCTAGCCCTTGGAGATTCTGGTTTACTTGGATCGGAGTGTGACTGGAGCATTAAGATTTTTTTTTTTTTTTTTAAACCACTGAGGATATCAACACACAGCTGAGTTTGAAACCCCCTGAGAGTCAGGAAGTAAAGACAGTACCATGACCACGGTCTTGTCAGTACCACCATCTGACACCTTCTATCCGTGGCTTTCGGTGCCAATGCACAAGCTCCTGCCTTGGCCTTCAAACTAAGATCCTTCAGATAAAGGGATGCCAAGAGTTGACTCTAGTCAGACACTGTGAGAGGCAGGCAGGACACAGATCTGGGTTTAAGTCCCAGATGTGCTATTTAAGTAGACGATTTGACTTGAGCTGCTCAATCTCTCCAAGGCTTCATTTCCTAAGGATTAAGATAGAGCAGACACACCCAAACCCAGTGGCTCTTCCTCACAGTTCTGTGGGGTGACTGGACCATATGGCCTACACTGGCCCAGCTTGAGGGTCTTGGGTGGCCTCTTGGCTGTCTCATAGGTAGCTCATTGTCAAGCTGGGGTGAGAGGAAAAGCTTGGTTGGGGTTGTCTGCATTCTACCATCCAACAGGGGACCCAGGCTTGTTCACCCGAGAAATGGTCCCTGATTCTGAGGAGTGGCCAGTGAGTGGGTCTCAATTAGCCTATTTGCCAAATTTCCACTGGTCAATGCTCATCATGGCCATGTCTCAGTCAAGGAGAGAGAAGCTACCAAAGAGTGTGTTTGGCCTCCCATCACCGTCACTGTGTATGCTCTCATGGCTTCCTATCATGGCTTCCTGTCATGGCTTCCCATCATGGCTTCCCGTCACTGTGTATGCTCCCATGGCTTCCCATCATGGCTTCCCATCACTGTGTATGCTTCCATGGCTTCCCGTCATGACTTCTCATCACTGTGTATGCTTCCATGGCTTCCTCTCATGACTTCCTGTCACTGTGTATGCTTCCATGGCTTCCCGTCACTGTGTATAATTCCATGCAAAATAAAACAAGGTTCTATTTGCTTTCTGCCATCCAGGACCTTCTTAGTCTTCTCCTGGGCACTTACATGGCTGTTGGTAATAATGAATGTAGTGCAAGTTGTCAAAGTAAAATGGAGTCACTCATGTCAAATTTGAACAAACACAGAGGCAGGAGGTTATAAAGGAGGTCATCTCATGCATGTTTGTCCAGTAACAAGAAATTTCACAAAAGCTTTGACAGAACTACAATCCTACAGAAGGCTGAAGCAACCTACATTAAAAAAAAAAATACTCGTCTATTCGACCATTACCATTGAGCCTTGGACCAATGCTGCGTTGTTACTGATCCTCACAACCAACAATAATGGTTTCAGAGCAGCTCAGGCGACTTTGCTGAGTTTACCTTCAAGACATCTTGTTTGGGACAGGGGAGCTACCTCAGTCAGTAAAGTGCTTGCTGCACAAGCATGATGACCTCAGCTTGGTTCTTAGAACCCACAGGGCAATGAAGGACATCGTGGTGGTACAGTAGGGAGATGGAGACAGATTCACTGGCCAGCCTGGCCTAATCAGCAAGGCCCAGGCCAGTGAGAGCTCCTGACTTGATGAGGTGAATGGCTCCTGAGGCCTGACAGCTGAGATTGTGTCTGGTCTCCATACATAGGCACCCACACACATGTATGCACCTACATACACATACAAATACCCACATGCATGCAGGCAGGCACACATGTGCATACTCATTAAATTTTAAAAAAATGTCTTTCCCTCTTTTGCCTCTCCAGATACCCCCATCTATTGGCTCAGCCCTTCAGAATTGCAGTGTCCATCCCTGATCAAACCTTCTTTGGAGAACATCTCTCTGCTGATTGGTACATTGATTATGGTCACAGCATATAACATGATACCCAAGACTGGGTAAATGATGAAGAGCAGGGATTTATTTAGTTCATAGTTCCAGAGGCTGGAAAGGCCAAGACCATGGTGCTGGCAAGAGCCTTTGTGGAACATCACTCCATGCCCAAAGGCAGAAGGGTTAGAGAGTATGAGAAGATCAAGAAGTAATTTTAGCAACTTATTCTTGGGGCAAGGAATCCACTCCCTTGTAATGACATGGGCTGGTCCGTGAAGACAAAGTCCTCATGACCTACACACCTCTTATCAGAATCCATCACCCAACCCTGACCTGTAGGGGATTACGTCCCCAGCATCTTGGGGGGGGGAACGTATCCACACTGTGGCAGTAGTTCCCCAGCTGGAGCACCTGTCCAGCTTTTCTGTTCTTCTGGGTCCCTCCTCGGGTACTCACTTCCTTTCCTTTCCTTCCCAAACGTTTTCCTCTCCCCTCCATCCTGCAAAACATCACAGCTCTCTTTTCAATGAAAGAATTCATCTCCTGTTTGTGATGTTAGACCAACCTTCACCTACAGGTGTGGGAGGGAAGCGTCCTCTGCACCTGGGCTGTACACTTGGAGTTCCCACCCCCAAGCTTATCCAAACAAGCTCTTCAAGCTATCTAATCTGATGCTTTGCCTGAACAGATGTGTTTGAGCAAAAATCTTCTTCGTCGTCTTAATCATACAACCACTTGCAGGTTTCCCCGGAATCTCTGGGGCAGCTCTCAAGGTCGTAGAGGGCTGGTCAAACTCCTGGAGCTGTGTGTGGTGTAAGCTCCAGAATGAGTGTGTGTTACTATTTCCATATGTAAATCCACTGGAAGGATGCTTGGCCAATCAGCTCTTCTTGAGGCAGGAAGAATCATCCCACTGCAGTCATGTCCTGCTTTCTGAACCCTAGGTGTGAGCAGAAATAGATCCCCCAGGTTTACTTTAAAGACATAAGATGGGAATTTTAGACTCCAGAATGTGCTAATTGTCCCTGCAAACTGCTACACTGACCAACAAACTTCACTTGCAGAGACTTCAATTTTCTTATCTGTAAAATGAAGAGATATCAGAGTATTTTTCTCCTGTTGAGGTAAAGGTGCTTTGAACAAAACTCACTGGTAAGTTACAAATGTCCTAATATAGACTATCTCCATATGTAGGCAAAATATTAAACTCATTTAGACAAACGCCTTCTAAAGATCAAAGTAAGACCAACCAACCACCACCAACAACAACAAATTCCACAAAACCCGAAAACCGTACAGCCACCTCTAAAGTCAAGTGTGTGGGATCTTGCGTGAGAGATACAGGAAGGAATGAGTCTCTCCACTGGGGACAGGGGTCGGGGCACTTGAACCAAGCTTCCATAGACTTCCCTTTGGAAAGAGAAGTTGAATTGTAAAAAGCTAATGATGTACAAGCTCATTCACCCTCCAGTACTTCGCCGAGTTCCTTAGACCCCTGTACCAACCGTGCCCACTGTCCTCTGCAATTGTGCCCGCTGTCCTCCACCCTGTCCTGATACTCGTTCTGACTCAGAGAATTAAGTAAAGGAGTTAGCACAAGGCTCTCTTGTAGTGTGCCATTGGGAGGGGAACAGACAGTACAAACCTCTGCCTACTCATGACATGGAAGAAGGAGAACGAAAACAAAGCAGTCCCGAAGTTTGACGGTTCCCCTCAACACCTGTCTTATTTGGGACCTTGGCTTTGCTCAGCTGGGTTGTGTTACTGTTCTGGCTCTCTTTAAGCTTCCGGTCTAGCCTGGGCTTGGCACTCAGGTCATTGTTCCCGCAGCCTCAGAGAACAGGAGGCCTGGACTTGGTCATTTGGTCAAGCCGAGGAGTGCAAAGACATTTTTCCGTGGTTAGTACATGATTTGGTTCTTTGTATCAACAGTCAGTTCTATGAGAGACTTCATTCATTTTTCACCACACAGCAAGAGAGAGCATCCCCCACAGGACTAGTATTGATTGTTTCCCAGAATTCCATGCAACCGAAACTAAGACAGAACTGAAATTAAACTTCATGAAAGGGGCAAAAAAGAAAACAAAACAAAAAAAAACAAAAAAAACCAAAAAAACAAAAAAAACCCCAAAAAAACCCTTTGCAAAGATCGTCCCCAGAAGTTTAAAAAAAAAAAAGTATTTCATCCCCCCAAATGAGCCATAAAAATGTGGCTTCAAATGGCATTTTGAAGTCTGTGCAGGTGTGTGTGTAAGACTCGATTCAGAAGCTCGGAAAAAAGTAGTTGAAGAAAAACAAGAGCTTTGTGTTATGGCCAAGTCCAGGATGGATCCATCTTCAGTCGCTGCTGTCTCTGGGGGCTCAGAGGATGCTCTCTCAGCTGTCTTTCCCTCTCACCCAGCTCTGAGTGCCCTGGTGTCTCACAGGCTCTCCCCATGTGGTGTCAACACGACCTCCAGCAGCTTCAGGCTTGCGTTCTGCCAGTGGCATGACCCTCTAGGAATGTGTGCTGCTTTCCCAATGGTCTGCAAAAGCCTCAAGCTGGGCTCTCCCATGAGAGTACTAACCAGGCCCAATTCTCAGCTTCTGAGGTCAGACAAGACCTGGTGCATTCAGGATAGCGTGGCTATAGACCCAGGCTTGTCTCTACAGCCTCAGTTGGATTTAGCATCTTTTGCTAAATTGACAAGTCTGGTTGACTAGGTCCCATCACCCTCTCTAAGAACAGGGTTGAAGAGATAGACACAGCAAATTACATAGACCAAAACCTGGGAGAGGATCGACTCTACTGAGGAAAGTTAGCTGATCTTATCCGAAAGGAAAATGGAAGGAGAAAAATCACACTGGCTGGTTGCATAGACAATCATCTCCCAATCCTCCAAGCCCATTTGCAGACATTTTTCTTATGTGTCCACCAACTGCTAATGTTCACTGGTTGGCTGTGGGCAGTCTGATATATGAGGAGCTGTCCATCAAGGCAGAGGAGTCCAGGACTTGGCTCCCTCGATGCCCCATGAAACAGAATGGGGAGAGAGAATGAGCTTGGCAATTTGTTTTTCATATTTCAGCTTGTTCTGGACGCCACGCGAGCTGTATGCGTTGGCTCCTGACTAATGAAAACAGAGGGGAGCCAGGCTGGAAACCTGGCTGTGTTTCTGTGCACAATTTGGTTTGTTTGTTTAGGTCTCTTTTTATTTGTTTTCAGATGACTCAGATAGGAATAGCTCAGGCCTTTCAGAGAGAAGAGCTCATAAGTGGATTCAGGGGCCAGGGCTTTGCCAAGGGCAGAGAGACTTGGCTCCTGGGGCATTTTCCCATCTAGGGGTTTCTCAGACTTTCAAGTGGGGCTGGAAGAATGCCGTTCCAAGCCAGATTATTTTTCTTAGCAGACCCCAGTCCAGGGTCGTAGCTGGGCCAGGGGTTGCAAACCTCCTACATACACAAAAGTCCTCCAACAGCACACAGGGCACCTATTGTGCAGATCTGGGCCAGCTTCATCTTGATGGCTTTACCGTCTGCCTCCTTCAACTTCTCTGGAAAGGTTTTCCTGTGCCTGTCTCCCTCTTACATCTCACTGCCTTCCTCACGCTCTGGATTTGTCTCTAAACTACTTTCAAGGTCCTCAACTCTGTTGCCGAGGTGCAGATTCGGCAGCCTCCTGCAGCATGTAGGACTATGTACAACAGGAGAAGTAGCAAGCCCCTCACTGAGCTCGTCCACACAGGGGTCCAGCTGTCCAGTAGGTCTGGCAGTTGGGACCTTAGAAAAGGTGGACAGTAGCCTTGTTCTCCTGGAAGAACAAAATTCGAGGCAGGCATCAGGAAGAACAAACACAGCAGTCTCTCTCAGAGCTGGAGTCCTCTTTCCAGCCCCTTCCCAACAGGATGAGTCAGGACAGCGGTGTAAGCCTGGTTCTTTTCAGATCCTAAGAATTTGTGTCCACATGAGAGTAGTGTTTTGTTTTGTTTTTTTAACACTCCCTGGAAGCTGGGGCCTAGCCCTAGCTGGGGCGATCTCCCCTGTTCCACCACTTCCAAGAAATAAAGAACAACAGGCTGATATGCTGGCCAGAGAAGCACCCTCTTTAGATCCACCAGGGAAAGGTCTGGTCACTGACCTGTCACTTTAAAATGTTTACCTTTTTAGAATCTGTCCACAAACTCATCGGCATGGATGACTCTCCACTTATGCCACTACAGGTTGTAGTTAAAAGTATTCCGAATCTTCTAGAAAAAAGACTTAATGTTACCCAAATTCATATAGTTGGGGAATTAAAAAAAAAAAAAACCCACTGTCCTTCACTTTATCACAGGATCCAGTATCACCTGTCTGTCTGCACTTGCTACAGCCATGTCTGGGTGTGAGGTGACAGTGAGGCAGTCATGGACCCCATCTCAGTTGACCCTACCATAAGGATATGAATGCAGGGTCCCGGGGATGTGATCCCAAAGTGAGATGAAAACTGGTAAGATTTCATTGTCTTGATGTATGTTCCTGCAGTGGGCCCCAATAGACCAGACTAACAGTCAAAATGGCATCACTCAGACCAAAAGCCAGACTGAAAGGAAGTTATGATAACCCCATCTTCCCAGAAATCAGGAGAGAGCAACTGTGGCCAACATTCCCAAGCAGGACAATGGATCCCTTTTCCAAAGACTGTAACCTGAGGTAGCCTGCTGGTGGGCAATTATTTCCACAGTCTGCTCTTTGCTCTTTATTTCTGCCTTCTTCCCCTCCCTTCTGTCTATAAAGACGCTCTTCTCCTTAGTGCGTTGGGGCACATCTTTATTTTAGAGAATAAAGTGTCGCCTGGTTCTAGAACCACAAGATAGAGCCAATTAGGAGCTTCAGAACTCCAGCTGGCTCCCAAAGAGGAAGTGATTCCGAGAACTCAGGCAGGAAGCAGAGAGAGCAAATTTAATATGGGGCAACTAGGAACTGTCAGAGACCAGCCCCCAGGAATGTGCTTTCTCCCCCACCTCCTAAAGCAGTGGTACTGAGTGGGGACCCAACGAATGTTCAGATACCCACGCCTATGGAGGACACTCGCATCCAAAACACCACAGCCAACAGTCAGCAGCTTAAGGGAGAAAAGGGTTATTTGGGCTTAGAGTTTAAAAAGAACTGTAGCACCAGTGGCAGTGGGGCACACCTTCAATCCCAGCACTCGGGAGGCAGAGCCAGGCGGATCTCTGTGAGTTTGGTCTAAAGAGTGAGCTCCAGGACAGGCACCAAAACTACACAGAAAAACCCTATGGTGATATTTTATTTGTGCTGAAATGTGATTTTATTTGTATGTTAATAAAGTTGCCTGGAGATCAGAGGTCATAGCCATTAAGCAGAAGTCTGGCAGTGGTAGCACAAGCCCTTAGTCTGATCACATGGCAGGCAGAGTCTCTGTATGTTCAAGGACACAGCCAAACAAGGTGACCTGAACTTTTAATCCCAGGACCAACCATAGAGACCTGGAGGTCTGTATAGACAGGCAGTGATGAGGAAGTCATGTGGTTGGGTTTAGAGCCAATGAGAAGGCAGAACAGAAAGGCCATAAAAAGACAGGTCACACAGGAGAAGGTCTCTCTCTTTCAGGGGAAGGACAGCAGCGACTGGTAAGCTAAAGAGAGTCATGGCTCTTGACCTCTTAGGCTTTTACTCTGTATTTGGCTCTGTGTTTCTTATTTACTAAGACTGTTTAGAATTTCATCTACAAAACCCTGTCTCGAAAAACAAACAAACAAACAAAACAAAACAAAACAAAACAAAACAAAAAAGAACTACAGCCCACCACGGCACAGGACTGGCATGGTGGCACCATAATGAGGCAGCTGGTCACATGCTTGCTGTTAGGACACAAAGAATGGACAAGAAGTGAGGCTTGGCTATAAAATCTGAAGGCTCACCCCCTGAAGTGGGGCTCCATCTCCTAAAGTTTTTTACAACCTTCCAAAACAGCCCCCTCTGCTGCAGACTAGGTGTTAAACACATGAGCCTGTGGGGGACTTCTCCTAGTCAAACCCCAACTTTGATGTAACAAGTGCTGAAAGCAAAATGTTTCATTTAAACTCTCAGGTTTTTTCTGATCCATTCACTTAGCAAATGTGTATGCACTGTTCTCTTGTAGCAGGAAGTAGGTGTGGTGTTAAATGAGAGTAGAGGATCACAGAAGATCACAAAGGTGGATCACAGACAAACCCAAGATCACAGCTCACACTTGGGCCATATACCCAGCACAAGGAGAAATGATTTGTTAGCATTAACCTTTGCTTCTTTGTTTCATTGTCTCTTTTTTTCTTTTTCTTTATGTGTATACCTCTGTGTGTGTGTGTGTGTGTGTGTGTGTGTGTGTGTGTGTGTGTGTGTGTCCCCACATGTGTGCAGGTGCCAACAGAAGCCAGAAGAGGGCGGGCATTAGAGCTAGAGTTACAGGTGGTTTCGAGCTGCCTGACAGGTGATGGCAGTGAACTCTGGTCCTTTGTAAGAACAGCAAGTGCTCTCAACCACCAAGTCATCTCTGCATCCTGGTTTTGTTGTCCTTGAGTCCACATCTCCCTTCTGCATCCAACTAGTTTCTTTCTATAGATCTTTTAGCAGCTTTTTCCTGGTGTCTGTAAGTGGTACACTCTTGGTCAAGGGCAGATTCATCTTTCTGGAGGTCTGACATTGATGTAACTTGAGATCTTCTTTAAGAAGAATAATCTGGACTGGAGAGATAGCTCAGAGGTTAAGAGCACCGGCTGCTCTTCCTAAGGTTCTGAGTTCAATTCCCAGCAACCACATGGTGGCTCACAACCATCTGTAATGAGATCTGGTGCCCTCTTCTGGCCTGCATGGGCACATGCAGGCAGAACATTGTATACATAATAAATAAATAAATCCTTAAAATAATAATAATAATCCAAACTTGGAGTATAAAATTAAAAATGGGAGCTAATAACAGACAGTGAAAAAGGAACCTCAACAAATCCACTTCAGAAAGCTGAGAAATGAAATGAACATTATAAAAATCTAGAAACTTAAAACTACATCATTTTCCAACTTCTACATTATGTTGGTGACATTGGAATGACACAGGCTTTGGGAGGTGGGGAGATGTGTTGGCCTACATGTATGTTCAGTTTTAGGTGCTAGATTTGGTAGTTTGTAGTCATTTACATGTACAGTGACTTTTATACTAGATGTATGAGTGTTGACCTGGCTCCCAGAGAGTCTCCTCTTGTACATATATTGACTAACTGGGCAAACAGTTTCAGGTTGGATGGAGATGAACCCTGAGATGCCCCGTACTTTAACGCGGAGAATATCTTCCTTTCATCCTTACTGTCAACTTCCATTTCTAGATGCTGATACTGGGGACTTTCCAGCCATCATTGTCTTCCACATTGCTCTACTGGGTTTCTCCAGGAGAGTGGGGAGGAGCCTGGAAGAAGGGGGTCTTGATGAAATTGTTGCTTCAAAAGGTAATCCTGGCTGCAATGTGAGAACAGATTTAAGTTGCTGGGAGAGTGGATGGAATTCCTTTGCCAAGGTGAAAAATGGCAACCCAAATAAGAATAGATGACAGAATGTATATATGACTTATTTATTGAGAATTTCATACATGTATGAAATGTATTTTGGTCATATGCACAACTCACTTAGTCATCCCACATGGCCCCGCAGACCCCCTCCCTACTTCTTGCCTTCTTCTTCTTCTTCCTCCTCACCCTCATCCCCTCCTCTGTCTCCCCCCCCCATCCTCTCCCACCTCCTCCTTCTTCTGTAAATAACCCACTGAGTCCCATTAGCTTTGCATAGTGCAGAGCCATTGACTGGAGCATGGGCAGCCTACGAGTGGCCACACCTTCAAAGAAAGTGACTCTCCCTGTGCCTAGTAGCCATCAATTGCCAATAGCTCCCCTGCGAACCCCTCCCAGATGAGATACTCTTGAGAGGCTGAGAGAACAGAACTTGTATTAGCAGAGGGAGAGAGACAGTTCTAAGGATGGTGGGGTAGGCAGCTTGGCAAGTAAAGCTGCCATTTCCTGGGGTAGGTGGAGAAAGAGAGGGGGAAGAGGGATCCCTCAAGGAAAGCTGGGAAGCTAGTGTTAGCCTTGCTGAGACTCAGATACTCAAATAGTTTTATTCAACTTCGGTATGATACTATAGGTCGGACATGGGACAGTGGACCATGCCTGGACACTCGGATTTGGAACTTGAGTGGCTGTTCACTCTGTGAAATGTTTAAGGCGAACTCCAGTGAAGGTCATCATGGCGGAAGAGACAGAGGAGGTCGGAAATACCAGTGTGCAGGCACAGCTGAGCCTGGATGATGAAGAGAAAAGGCTGATGCAATTAGCCTGCTGCAGGAGCTGACACAGGAGAGTCAGGGGCCTGAGGAGGGCCACTGGAACAGAGATCCAAATACTAATTAGAAGGAGCTTGGTGGTGAGGAGAACGGTCCAGTCTGAGGGAGCAACGTGCACAAAGACCCACAGAGAAAGGGCCACACTGTTTGGAAGCTAAATAGGTAAAGGTGTGAAGAAGCCCAGGACACCTGCCTGGAGAGAGAAAAGGTTCCTCTGCGTGAGAATAAATGAGCAGCTTCCAAGATCCTCTTTTTAACTCTGGAATTCTACAGTTTTGTCATCCTTTTGAGTTCCAGCTTTCTGGGAAAAAGAAGGACCATCCAGTTAATTATAAGAATAGAATAAACCTGTCTTAGGGCTTACTGTGCTGAAAAAGTTTTTTGCTATGTTTTTTTTTTAATCATCTATCTATCTGTCAATCAAAACATGGTGTGTGCATAGATAATATCTGCATCCAAACATGGCATACCTTACTTCTATCCATGAAGCATTTTAGAGCTTCTACAGACATCATGACCTTCACCTTAAACTACTTCAGTACATGGCTCGCTTGATCACAGAAAAAGATCAAATTCATGACCCAGTCTAGAATGCAGAGCTCTGGAACCCCTGGAGATGTGGAAAGCATTTGCTAGCAAACCCATGCCAAGCACCTCTGAGTGCCAGGTCCGGTCCCTTGCACTGTGGACCCAGGCTGACAGGTGAGGCAAATCAGTGAGTAGATACTGACCCCAAGAAGGTCAGAGAGGTGGCAGGTGGAAGCAGAGGATGCTTGGGAATCTCCTGGGTGGAGACGCCTCACGTCGCCCCCACATCTGTTCTCCTCAGTCCCTCTAACTGTATCTCTCTACCACCCAAGTTTCCAGTGCACTCAACCCCAACCCCCCTTGAGACAACAAAGAGACGCATGAAAGAAGCCAGGAGCTAGAAATTCTAGAGAAGGTTATGAAAGCAACCAAGCCCAGACAGTGAGGCTCCACATGCTTCTGTGCTTGATCCTTCCTCCTTCCTGCTGTGAGGAATGTCATTGTGAAATCTAGGGTGCAGCAGCCATCTAGAAGCCATGAGATGACCTTAAAAATGAGGGACAAAGTTCAGGATGCTGGAGCAGTATGGTGTGACACTTTTTCTGGAGAGATGTGACCAAAGTAATGATTATAACCAAGCCCAACTTTAAGAACCAATGAGATGATTGGGGTTACTTACGTGGGTGTGGGTGAGGGGATACTTACAGGAACATGAACCATTCAGAGGCCACTACATCATCCAAACCTCAGCTGGGAGCCTGGAGCTTTCTGCAGGATTGGCTGGTAGATGAACAGGTGGGAGAGCCTTCTCTCCTCCTCAGCCCTTAAGGTGTCTATAAACTTGGGACTGAGGAGTCTTGTGAATCTGGTAAGTTCCAGAGATTTCCAGAGACTTCTAAAATGATTACTTCCTGAATCTCCCCCCCACCCCATACAAACAAGGTTTCTTTGTGTAGGTTTGTGCTTTTCCTGGAACTCACTCTGTAGCCCAGGCTGGCCTCAAACTCACAGAGATCCACCTGCTTCTGCCTCCCGAGTGCTGGGATTAAAGGCATATGCCACTTCCTGAATCTTAATGAGCCTCCTTTTGTTGCGGTAGCGCCTGCGCTACCACCACCGGTTTACCACATCCGAGCGAGGGGCTGTGGATTGAAAAACAGAGACAAAAGACAGCGGGTCATTCATGCCAGGGGATGAATGCCGTTTATTGAAGAAGGAAGGGAACCTTAAATACAGGCTTACAGCACAATGGAGGAACCCCAGAGGGCAGAAGTTTGCTACTGAATGTTCTACATTCTTGCATCTAAGCTGTTTACACCAAATGCAGGATACACAAACAAAGAACTTCCCTTAAGCATTCAGGAGGGTGGAGACTGGCAGGGACTCAGCATAGGGAGGACATCAAGGTCAAGGTCTGCAAGCAGGGCAGCAGTTACCCAACTTGGGATTTCCAGGGCACTACATCCTTTTAGAATTTTGGGAGCCCTAATAGCGCTTCCCAAGATGGAATATTTTTCCATTCAAAAAAGGAAGGAAGGAAGGAAGGAAGGAAGGAAGGAAGGAAGGAAGGAAGGAAGGAAGAAAAGAAAAAAATGCTGCTAAACAACAGACAGCAAGACACAAGCCTGAACAAGGTAGGGCCATTGTCAAGGCTGATTGCTAACTCCAATCTCGGTGAGGAGAGACATGAACTGTTTTCGCTTAACTAGGGCTTGTGTGACATGTAGCTGCCTCTAGTCCCAACTGAGAGATAACCTCCTGCCTTGTCTTGGGGATCTGGGGTCAGTTCTCCATGGACCATGAAGGATAAGTAAGAAATAGATCAGAAAGTGAACTAAAGACTCCACAGCGTCGATTTGATCTTAAGAACAGCAGAGAGCCTTGCTGGTGTTCAAGGAGAATTTCAGTCCAATTTAAAAGGCATAAGAGTGGGCTGGGGCGGTAGTTAAGCTGGTAGAGTACAGGCAGAGCAGACGGAAAAGGGTGTGGTGATGTGTAGCTGTAATCCTGGCACTTGGGAGGCGGAGACAGGAAGATCAAAAGTTCAAGATCACTCAACTACTTAGCAAGTTTGAGACCAGACCAGGATACATGAGATACTGTCTTAAAAAATAAAATAAACCCCTACAAAAATCAAACAAACAAACAGACACCCCAAACAATCAAACACAAGGAAGTCAGCTCTCTGACAACCGAAGAAAGGATGAGTCTGAAGACAGGAAAACTAGTCAGAGAGCAGATGCAAGGCTCAGTAAGGAGAGCTGAGTTCCTGACATGATGCAGCAGAGCAGGGTGGGGCTGTCAGAGGGACCTGGACCCCAGTGGGCTTTGCTGTCTGCTAGCTACAGACATGGAGCAAATAGTTCTGCCTCTCCTTTTCTTTTCTGTTTCTATAGGATTCATTTGTTAAACATGTGTTTACTGTGTGTGTGTGTGTGTGTGTGTGTGTGTGTGTGTGTGTGTATGTGTTGGGTTTGGGGGATTGAACTCAGGTCATCTGGTGTGGTGTCAAGTGCATATACCTGCTGAGCAATCTTGCTGGCCCTTCGTGCAATTTTCTTGTTTCTTTGTTTTTGTTTTTCCAAGACAGTTTCTCTGTGTAGCCCTGGGTGTCCTGGAACTCTCTCTGTAGACCACCAAGCTGGCCTTGAACTCAGAGATCCGCCTGTCTCTGCCTTCTGAGTGCTGTAATTTAAGGCATGCACCACCACCGTCTGGCCCTTCATGGAATTTTAAAACAGATCATCCAGGCTTCTGGGCCAGAGGGCAGCAGCACCTGGGTTGTAGCATTCACGTACTCATTACTATTCCCGGAACCAGGGGCAGCAGTGAACGGCACATGGACCCAGCTTCCTGCTGTCAGAAGAGAGACATGAGAACCAGTAAGAATGGTCTCTCAGCCTTCTGTGGGAGAAACCACTCAGGAAGAAGACCACGGGTCAGTTTGGGGACTGTGGAGGTTGAGCAGACCATAGATTGAACATGAAATAGACCAGAGACAGATGGGACCGTATATATAGCTCAGCTGAGTACACAATACCAAGAGGAGATGGTCAAGAAGGACCTCCAAGGCTGGGGAAGTGAGTGGAAAGGAGTCAGCCAGAAGAGGGGGCCAGACCAGACGCAAAGTCATAGGAAAGGCACTGGGAGGGGTCCCAGGACACTCAAGTGAGAGAGATGTTGGACAAGGAAGTGATAACTGCCGGGGGTGCCAGAGACCTCCAGGGAGAGCTGAGAAATGGGCACAGGGTTGGGGTCACCACAGGGCTTCAAGGTACATCTGGTGGCTGGACCAAGAGGGACAAAGGAGCAGGAAGAAGAACCCATGGCAAAGACAAGAGAAAGCGACACCGTGATGGGAGTCAAAGATGAACACGGAAGGAAAGAAGCCCAGGAAGGTGAACGGCAACATGGCTGACATCCTCTGGAGGAGCTGAAATGGGTTGCATTTTCTACCTGACCCTTAACAGAGGGAATGGCCCCCAGCAGGGTGGGGAGCCCTGATGTCCAGCAGGAACCGTCTGGAAAATGAAAGGGGGGAGTTTCCATTTGTGCTTTAGGGGACAGAAGGTGTCAGGAACTGGGCCAGACAGAAAAAGAAGGCGATCGAAAAGAAGACAGACAGATATGACTGTTTCTTACAGAATACTGACATAGGGCCAAAGATGGACAGACATCCTCAGTGCATCCCTACGGGGGCGGGGGGGGGCACCCTTGTCCCCTTTCTATGGAGTTCTGTTATTCACAGCCCATAGTGGTCCAAAACTATGAATGGATATTTCCAGAAATAAACCATTCTAGGCGTCATTCTAGGTAGTGTAAAAGGATCTCAGAGCATTCTGAACCATCTGTCCCAGGGCATGACCTGCCCCTGAGGCCGTGTCTGTCTCCTGTTAGCTGGCTCAGTTTTCAGGCTGATAGTCACAGGGTCATAGTGCCAAGGTGCTAGACACTCTTGTTTTACCTGGTCACAGCCTCAAAGGACAAGAGAGGCATTGTGGGAGGTTGGCTGTGCCAAGAAGAAAGCACCACACAGGGCTTCCTTAAGTAGAGAGATAGTAGACATTTTGAGAGAGAGTCCACACTCACAAAATGTTTATTGCAACATATTATTATGACCGTCCTCGTTTATTATTAGTTAACTTGTTGATTTCTTTCTAGGCATAACTTTTTCTTTCCTTCTTTCTTTCCTTCTTTCTTTCTTTCTTTCTTTCTTTCTCTCTTTCTTTCTCTCTGTCTCTGTCTCTCTGTCTCTGTCTCTGTCTCTGTCTCTCTCTCTCTCTCTCTCTCTCTCTCTCTCTCTCTCTCTTTCTCTGTCTGTCTCTCTCTCTCTCTCTTTATTTTTTGGAGTCAGGGTTTCACGTAGGCTGACTTCAAATTCGCGGTGTTGCAGAGAAGAGTGACCTTGATCCTCCTGCCTGTAGCTCAGGCATATGTTGCTATAACCGTGCTGGGGATGAGCCCAGGCCCTGGTGCAGTCTACCAACTGAACTAGCCCCAGCTATCTAGGCCCAGTTTAAAAGCCACACCTCCTGCACGCTAGGAAAGAACACTGCCTGGAAGCAGGAAACAGGGGTACCTTGAGGCCCGGCAAAGCTGCTGGTGTCCCAGATGGTCATGGAACTTTCTGCGCACAAATAGCGGGGGGGGGGGGGGGGGGGCGGGGGGGGCGGTGGGGCGGGGGGGGCGGTGGGGGCGGGGGGGCGGTGGGGGCGGTGGGGGCGGTGGGGGCGGTGGGGGCGGTGGCACCAAGTGGCCAGAGCTGATAGACTCTGGGGCCTCCATCCTTGCTTTTCTAAGCCCACAGAGGCACCCACTACGCCAAACTCCACTCTGGATGGGCAGGGGGAGGAGGGTGGGGCAAAAGATTAAATGGAGACACAGGGAATGTTTCCCAAAGAGGGAAGACAGGTTTAATTGAGCCGCCCCCAGCCCACCCCCGCCCCGCACCTCTTAGTGCTGGACTTGCCTCGATCATTCTAACAAGGGCAGTATCTTTCCTCTGCTCTTGTTTTTAACTTAGGGGACAGTCTCATTAAGTTGTGAAGACTGTCCTCGACCCGGATCCGAATCCTCCTGCCTCAGCTCTCAAGTAGCTGGGCTTACAGGCGCTAGTTGACCCGGGTGATGATTTTAAGGGGGATACTGAACTCCTGGGAGTTCCGCTCCTGGTGAGGAGCAGGCAGGGCGTCTCGGGAGTGAGGAGCAGCTGCCGGCATCTCCCAGGAGAGGGCAGCAGCGCCACGTACAAAGAGGACCGGGACTTCTGTAGGAGGGAGGGTCCCAGAGGAGGCGTGTGGGGCCGGGGAAGTCCCTCTGCACCTCCCACCTGACCTGCTAGCGCCTTTCTTCCCGGAAGCTGCTACCTTCCGGTGAGGCCTCCGGGCCTGGGCACTGCCCCTGCAGCCATTCTCCTGTTTCCCTTACCCCCATCCCTGGTGGGCTCGCCTCCGTGGCCCACCCACCCCTGCTCCATCTCTTCTCCACAGGGCTCACGACTCTGCGCGACCTGCATCTCTGCCAGCAAGCCCAGTTGCATACAAAACTGGTCCTTTCTCACAGCCCTGAGGGTTGCACACATCCAGCTTATAACTGTCCCTGCTGTCCCCAGAGCTCCAGGGAAGCTAGGCTGGACAGATACAACTCCCTTGGCACAAAGGATACTCGGGAGTCTTTCTTTGGCCTAGAGTTAATCTGGCCCCTCTCTTCTGAGCCTCACCCACTAGTTACTGGCATGGGAGGATAAGTTCACTGTCCAATGCAGTGAAACTCTGAAGTGGTATTTTAAACCTTGGTTGTAGCCGGAGTCTTGCCGTGGACCACAGGGCCCGGCGGCGGGACCAGAGAAAACTGTGGCTACACTTGGTTGTATGGGAAACTCTCAGTGGCTCTCACACCCGTGTTTGATCTCTCTCCTAGAGTCAGTAGGTGCACTCAACAAAGGATCCTTTTCCCCTTGTAGCGACCCAGCAGGGGGTTATTTGATTCCAGGATGGGTGTGTCCTGAGTTCCCAGGGGAGGAAAAAAAAGTCATAGCTCTGTTGAAGAGTCTCCAGGGCTGATGGACTGATTAGAATTCCGTGCTTATGGAGAGTTGGAATGCTGCAGATCCAGACTCTGCTATCTTTAGTCCTCTCAACAGCTACTTATCACTTCCCTATCTGCTGTAACATCCTCTCTTACTGTCAGTAAATCCTTCTGGAATGCAGGAACAGAGCATAACCTGCACCAACCGCCAAACTAAGAAGGCTATCAGATAGTACCTGGGACCCTAATCATTTCCCTTGCTCTGGACCTATAGAGGTCTCAAAACTGTTTCCACATTGGAGTATGTTGAGACAACTGGAACCTGAGTTCCCAGGCTATGGTCACCATACTTGAATCACAGAAGAGTCAATTGTCTTATTCCCTTTGAAGTGAGAGGAACACTTCTGTGTCCACAGGAAGATGTCTGTGTTTTGCTCAGGTTCTGTACCTCCTGTTGGCCTTTCAATCTTTCAGCCACGGGGCAGCCATCCCAGTGATTCAGCCTCCACAGGGCCATAGTTCTAAAATTCTTCCTGTGTATGTACACCGGCTTTGTGGCCTGGGAAATCCACCTCCTGTGTTAGATCAGAGGTCGCCTTCTCTCACAGTACCAATGCTGTGGTGGGCCCAGGACGTCTGTTATCTGGGGGAAGCTACATTCTGGGTCCTCATTTCCAGGCTGACCCCTATGGCTCCTGGTCTGGGGGTTCTTTAAGTGAGGAAAAACATTGCTTCCTAAACCAGTTGCAAAACCGGCCATTTCTTCTCTTTTTCTTTGAGATTTCCAGGTACAAAGAAAGGGTAAACTTCTTGACTTCCCTCCTCCCTCCTGGTCCCTGACCTCTTTGGTCCTCTTAGCTGGCTTGGCATCCTGCAGTATAGAGAGAAACACTTAGAAGCGGACACTTTGGACTTTATCTTGACAGGTGAAAGGTAGAGGAAGAATTTGAAAACCCCGTCTCAAGGACACAGAGGGGAATTGCTTCCTGAATAATCCTGTTTCACATTATTTATCTATTTATTTATTCATTCATTCATTCATTCATCCATCCATCCATCCATCCATCCATCCATTCATTCATTCATTTATTTATTGTGAATGTGTGTGATTGGGTGGGTGGGTGCCATGGTGTGGGTGTGGAAGTCAGAGGACAACTTACAGGAGTTGGTTCTCTTTCCATCCTGTGGATCCTGGGGAGGGAACCCACATTGTCAGGTTTGTTAATAGGTGCCTTTACGGGCTGAGCCATCTTGTCAGCCCCACACAGTCCTACTTAGAAATACAGGGGTGAGCATCGCCCAGGACTTTATCTCGGAATTCTCCCGGGAAACCGTTCGAGAGTATGCACCCAGGGATGGGATGGCCTCCTTCTTGCTGTTGGCTCATTATTCCTCCCTACAGGCAGACAGATCTCTAGAAGTCCTGGGGGGCGGAGCTGGAAAAGAAAAACCCATGTGCTTTCAAAATCGGATTCCCTGTCCTTTCCTTGCAGCCAAGAGCTAACTTTTAGCTTTTCCTTATCCCCTGCTGCTCTGGTGGGCACCAGTTCTCAGTCCCTTCTGCTCTTTTCCCATAGGGGACCCAGCAGCGGCCTTGTTCCTCAAAGGTGGGGGAGGCAGGTGACTGGGTGTCTTCCAGGTGTAGGTGACTTCTCCTTGCTCTCCCACACATGCAGGCCCACCTTGCAGCCTCACATCCCTCCCTGCATCTTCAGCAAACCCCCATTCCGTTCCTCTGACCCCAGCTGGTGACTTCGTCACCACCATTCCTGGCTCAGGATCCACCAGTGCTCTGTCCCCTGGCTGTGCCCAGGCTCACAGAAGCAGCAGCTCATGTTCTCAAGCCTTTCCAAAATCTACCACATTGCGTTGGGGCTTCTCCCTCTTCTAATGTCTTATCCCATTCTGGGCCTCTCAAGCCCTGCCTTGCATTTAAGGATAGATAAATAAAATCTTCTCCCTTCAGCTGGAAACACTCACTCAGCTGTGTGTGTGTAAATCCTTCATGGGGCTCTGGGCTAAATTAAACGGAATGTGATTGTCGATGGGAATAGATACAGTTAGGAATGAAAGAAAGCCTAAAGCGTATCAGTTCAGGCAAATGATTAGATTGCTTTGGCTCGAGTGTCCTCATTTGTTAAACAATGAACCATGATATCGTAGGGCATTTGCATCCCTGATACTCTGAGACTATCCAGGCGTGTGTGTGTGTGTGTGTGTGTGTGTGTGTGTGTGTGTGTGTGTGTGTGTGTTGGGCAGGGTGATTTGACTCCAAGGGAAGATGAAGTAGAGACGTGGCACTTCAGAGGAGACTGAATGGACAGGCTCGTGACTCCCCTGTGCGGGGATCTTGAACACACGCGGAGCTGAGGGAAGAGTGAGGAGTATTGTTGGTCCACCCAAGGGAGCATTTTCTTAGGGCCTGCTGTGCACATGCACATGGTTGAGTTTCCTCTCTGTAAAAGGCCAGAGTCCATTAGAAGGAGACTAACTATTGTCCTGAAGTAGACAGACTAGATGGAGAATGTGCAGGCACAGAAGGGTCCCGGAAGAGGGAGAGGTGGATGGTAGGGACAGATCTCTGGTGTGGGACGAGGCAGGCCTTTCTGAGATGGGAGAACAAGTGGGAGGTTGGTTGGGCTTTCTGAGCAAGGGGAGCAGTCAGCCATGCTGATGAGACATTGGACTCTGAGGTGGGCTCTGGGGTCCCAAGTGCCATTCCCGAGAGGTGGTCACAGTTGATAGCTAGCTCATGACCTGGCCCGTCATCTCAGGCCCTTCCTTTCCCTGTCACAGTTGTATCACCTCCAGAGCCAGGCAGCTCCTCAAGCCTGTCTTTAGCAGGAATGACCTTTGTCCCCAGCTAGTCCATTTCTGGGGGAGGAAACATACTTGAGAAGGCAATTATCACCTCAAGGAGTCACCTTCCCCAAAGTGCCCCTGCACTGGGGTCAGGGCAGACAGAGATCACAGGAGTTCTGCCTAGGGACAGTCTGAGAAGCAGCTTTCCCTGAAGAAGCCGCTCAAGGCTCACCGCGGTGAGGCCTGGCTGGCTCAGCAAGCGCCTTTTCCCTGGGAGTGTGGAAAAGGGAGGCTGAGGGCACAGGCTTATTGTTTCTTGTAGTGCTTTCTCATTAACAAACAGCCAGCCAGCCGTGCATTTTTGGAGTATTACACAGGCTTACACTCAGCCTTCATCAGAATAATTGGGATGAGTGTGGAGGCGGGGGTGGGGGGTGGTCCACAGGGTCAGGGACAGCAGATGGGTCTCCACTTAAGCAGGTTAGAAGTTCAACAGCTCCAGAGGAGGAAGCCAGTCTTTGGCTAGGGATGAGGGGATGGGAATGAAGGGGCATGGCGGGCAAGGAGGTGATGGCCTGTGCTCCTCCTGTGCTTTCTGTAATGTCCTCGGGACAAGCCGCTATCTAGGTGCTTGTTTTCCTTTTTCCTTGAAGAAGCAGAGGCAGCGGTGGCTGAATCAAGAAGCCAGAGGTCTGGTGCCATTCTAAAATAGCAGCTTTGCTGAGTTTTCCAGATGAGGATTTCTCCTTGCCGAGCCAGAGAGTTTTGGAACATTATTTGAAAGCAAAACCACCCCCTTCCTGATCTTTCTTTCCCCCTTTCTTAAAGGAAATGTCTCAGGTGATGAAGTCAGGGTTTTTAACCCTTGAAGAGAAGCTGGCCAGGGTCTGTTGGGTCTATGCTGATGGGACCAGGACTCTGAGTGTGGGTCATTTTCTCGTTGGTAAAAAGCCAGTTGGGATTTTGTAAAGGTAAAGGACATTTTTTTTTCTAGGAGGGTTAGGTCGACACAAGGGAAGTGTTTGTAGTTGGTAAGGAAAAGGAAAAACAAAGTCGAAATAGAAGTCTGAGAACTAGCCTTTGCCTCCTGGCAAGTGACCTCAAAACTCTGGTGGAAGGTTTGGAGAGCTAGCTTGATGGTTAAGAGCAATGGCTGCTCTTGCAGAGGACCCAGGTTCAATTCTCAGCCACCCACATCAAAGCTTGAAAGTGTATGTAACTCTAGTCCCAGGGGATCTGAAACCCTCTTTTGGTCTCCATGGCCATTGCATGCACATGGCACACATACATATATGTAGGCGAAGCACTCATACACATAAAAATAAAATAAAAATCTGGCTGAAAACAACAGTTGTCTTTTTTTGTGTGGTTCTGTACAGCAACAATTTGGTCTGGGCTCTGCTGGCAATTTCTTCCTCTCACCTCTCAACCTGAACTGACTGCTTTTACGTAGCAGCTCAGATGGAGTTAGGTAGGTGAAGGCAACCTTTGCTCTTCTAGCAATGGATGCTGGCTGTTCATGGGCCACGTGTCTCCAGAGACCTGTGTGGCTGTGTTGGCTTCTACGGTAGCCAAGATCCAAAGCCAGCAAGAAAGAGAGGAAGGCTCAATTCAGGATGGTTTCTCAAGTCTCTGCTTGGGTCGTGTGTGCTGTCCCATTACACATCCATTTAGTAGTACAGCTCAACATCAAGTCCGGGTGGGAAGGACATGAGAGTGTGGAGCAGGGACTGGGGAGCCCTGACTCCACTGGGAGCCATTGCTGTAACTTCCTGTCTACCCACAGGAAGGAAGGAAATGTAAAATGAAATGGAGTGCCCTAACCTCAGCAAGATGCAAACCATGTGAGCCAGAGCTCTTACGTGCTCACACTGAGGGAAGGAAGAGCAGGGAATCATTTTGTTGGGGTTTTGGAACAAGCTTGCTATTTCCTGGAGATGCTGGGTTAGGGAGACACTTGGATTCCTAAGACTGGGATCACTCAAAGGGGGAATCCTTTCCAGCATGTCATAAAACTTGGAGCAGCATTGTTTTCCTGCATGTGATAGATAGATGGCTACACAAACGGCTAGATAGCCGGTAGACTGAGCTGGTCTCGGGTTTTTCTTGCTTTCCTGGTCTGTAGGAAGACACCGGTGTGGTTAGTGTCTAAACAAGAAAACAGAAACTACAGTTTCTGCAACAGAGAGACTTGGTTATACCTGTGATGGAGAAGCAGGGGGCTAAAGAGGTGTGAGTGAGACAAGCCAGGAGTAAGCAAAAGCAGGGGACACCACAACTCCAAGAGTGAAGAGGAATAGAAAATACCAACCCGTAGAGCCCGGGGACCAGGATGACAAGTACACCTAGAGCCACCATTGTCCTGCCTGGAGACACAAAGCTACTATTGGAGAACTCAAGGCAGAGGAAATAAGATGAGAAATCTGCCTCCTCCCCTTCTTCAGCCCCACTCTGCCAGATCCTCCCCTGGGCTGAGTCTGGCTAGAAACTCTGTAGGAACTTCAAATATAAAGCCAACAGGGCAGCCCCTGGAACCCACAGCACAAGTGATCTGCGGGCGAAGATGCCCCAAACCAGAACAGAAACACTTTCAGCAGTGACCTCTAAACAGTACCCTGCTTGATGTGCCAAGACTCCCTGTGCCCCGCCAAGTCCCCCTGGCAACTCCTGTGTATTCCTGGGGGCATCTCAGTGAGCTCAAGAATGGCTACTCAACCCTCCTCATCAAGGTCCCAATCTGCCTAACATGGGATGTCTTCCTGCTTGTGAATGATGCTCCATCCCTGATGGCCATCTGCCATACGAAGGCAGCCTCTGTGGCACTCAACACTCCCAAGGCCTTGCAGAAGCAGAGCTTCACTGGCTGGCTCAGAAGTGTAGGGGTGCTGTTCACACTCTGCGGTGTCTTTTACCACGCAACCCTCCTCAAACAGCTCAGCTAGCTTCCTCCTGCAGCTGCCCACAGACACACAGCTCTGGGACCCGGTCAGGGAGAGAGAGCCAAGGCTGATGTCCCTTCTCTCATCTTAGAACACCTGTCCAATCTGCCTTGCATTCTTCCACCAACACACTGCCCTGAAAGTCCACTCCTGGGACTGCACACACACACACACACACACACACACACACACACACACACACAATTTTCTAAGACACAGAGAGGGGCAGGGGCACATTCAGGAATCTCAGACAGATTCAAGCTCGGGCCACAACTCAAATACACAAATACACACACACATACACACACACACACACACACACAAGATTGTACTCATGTGACTTACACATCTCCATGTTGAGCAAACAGGAAATCCTAGATATAACACCCCCCCCACACACGTCACATACTTAATACTTTATTCCTTTGCTCACAATAACAGATAGCTCTTCAATAGGCCCCAACTATAGCTGAGAAAACAGAAGTGCTCAGAGATTTCATGACTGGCTTGTGACAATTAATTCTGATTGTTGACCTGATCGGGTTGAGAGGTGCTTAGATTATTAAAGCTTACCTTTGGACACAGCCACTAGGGGACAGTTGGATCCTGAGGGTGCTTTGGCATCAGTGATTTACCCATTAATGAGTTCAGAATTTCAACAGACTATTGGGAAGTGGTGAGCAAAGGGAGTGAGGGCTAGGATAGAGGACGCAGACTACTGGGACCTTCATCTTTCCCTGACCACTCCTGTTCCTGCTCTACTCTGCTTCCTGTTCTTGATGTGAGCTCTCCATCACCCCTTCCCTTCCTGTTCATGATGTGAGCTCTCCATCACCCCTTCCCTTCCTGTTCTTCATGATGTGAGCTCTCCATCACCCCTTCCCTTCCTGTTCATGATGTGAGCTCTCCATCACCCCTTCCCTTCCTGTTCTTGATGTGAGCTCTCCATCACCCCTTCCCTTCCTGTTCATGATGTGAGCTCTCCATCACCCCTTCCCTTCCTGTTCTTTATGATGTGAGCTCTCCATCACCCCTTCCCTTCCTGTTCATGATGTGAGCTCTCCATCGCCCCTTCCCTTCCTGTTCTTTATGATGTGAGCTCTCCATCACCCCTTCCCTTCCTGTTCTTGATGTGAGCTCTCCATCACCCCTTCCCTTCCTGTTCATGATGTGAGCTCTCCATCGCCCCTTCCCTTCCTGTTCTTTATGATGTGAGCTCTCCATCACCCCTTCTCTTCCTGTTCATGATGTGAGCTCTCCATCGCCCCTTCCCTTCCTGTTCTTTATGATGTGAGCTCTCCATCACCCCTTCCCTTCCTGTTCATGATGTGAGCTCTCCATCGCCCCTTCCCTTCCTGTTCTTTATGATGTGAGCTCTCCTTCCCTACCCCGATGGACTGGTGTCTCTGAATCCGTGAGGGAAGACACTTTTCCTCCTCTTCTAAGTGTTTCTTTCAGGCATTTGGTCACAAAATGATAAAAACAACACATCCACAAACAAACAGAATGTCAGGAATCCTGCGTAGCTCCAAAGTCAGTATCTTCGCCCTACCATGCTGCCTCTCCATATTGTGAGTGGCATATTTTTTTCTTGTGTTGGCACTACTTCTTATTTTCCTAGAAAGGCATAAACAAATGTTATTTCTACAGCTTTTGGGCCTCTGAATATGAAAGAGTACCATTTCCTAACAAATGGCCACTAGATTGTGTTGAGGAACTACCTGAAACTAACTGCGGCCCATGCATAATTGCCCGTTCTCATGTTGTTTTCTGAGCACTGTGGCTGGCCGTCGCTGTTTTAAGAGAGCAGGCTGGAGGGTCGTCCCTGGAGAGGCTACAGCCAGGGGATCTGGAGGCAATTTAGTATTGGTGTTGAGAACACAAACTCTGGCATGGGGCACGGACTTGGGAGAGGAATTTTCCATGTGCACACAAAGCTGCTTTGTAGCTGAGAGGGTAGGAGATGCCAGTGCACAATTCACAAGAGGCTGGGCCAACCCTAGACTCTCAGCCGCAGTATGAGGGAAGCCGGGAGAGCCACCGTTACAGTATACATACTCTGGCGGAAGTGATGGGTGATGGCTGGCTTCAGAGCAAGGCTTCCTGCATGTGCAGCACAGGTGTGTGACTGCTGCCAATGAAGAGCAGTATTTCCAGAGAACCAATGCTCTCCGGAAGAGCCATCCTTCAGGTCCAGGGAGGGGCTTTCAGACAGACAAGTCTGATGCCAACGCTCAGGGCTGAAACCTCACCTCCTTTATTTGTTCCTTGTCTTAGGGTTTCTGTTGCCTTGATAAACATCACAACCAAAAGCACCTTGGGAAGGAAGGGGCTTTTTTTTTTTTCCACCATGCAGTTTGAAGTCCACTGTGAAGGGAAGTCAGGGCAGGAACTCAGAGCGGAAGCATGAAGGCAGGGACTAAAGCAGAGGCCATGGAGGAGTGCTGCTTCCTGGCTTGCTCAGCCTGTTTGTTGTTGTTGTTTTGTTTTAGGAGCACCCAGGACCACCTGCCCTGTGGTGGCATAGCACACAGCGGGCTGCTGTATGACCCTCCGGCAATGGTCATAAATCAGGAAAACACTGCCATAGACATAGCTCCAGGCCAATCTGAGAGAGGCAATTCTTCCATCGAGGTTCCCTCTTCCCAGATAATTATGTTAAGTTGACAAAGAACTAATAATTGGTACATGACTTTATCCCAGACACCTGTGCATTGCGGGGGCTCAGTAAATGCTGTCTGGGTAAATGAATAAACCAAATAGATGAATTTAAAATTCTATTACAAACTTTTGCCCAAAGTCTATCTTCCCATGACCGTGTGCATGTAGCATAAGACTGAAAATGTCAATTCATCTCAATTAAAATGTTTGTTAAACTGCTAAATAAAAATAGTATCAAATGCCTAGAAAATAAATGAGAAAAATATCCACAATCACTTGTAGATGTATCCTGCTTGTTAAATAAGAAACACAGCCAGTTGTAGAGTTAAAAACCACGAGGTCAGAGCCAAAGCAGAAAACCTTACCCTTCACTGCCTCTGCGGTTCCTCCTCTCCGCAAGAGACCTACTTCTGTGCGTCCTGTCTATTTAAACACTTTCTTTCTGTTCTCCTCCCTCATTGGTTGTAACCCAGCCACATGACCTCCTCGTCACTGCCTGTTTGTACAGACCTCCAGGTCTTCTATGGTTGGTATTGAAATTAAAGGCGTGTGTCTGCTATGCTGGCTGTGTCCTTGAACACACAGAGATCCGCCTAGCTCTGCCTCCCAATTGCTGGGATTAAGGGCGTGCCCCACTACTGCTCAGCTTCTGTTCTGGCTTGCTCTGACCTCAAGGCAACTTTATTGACATACAAATAAAATCACATTTTAATACAAATAAAATATCACTATAATCACTCCATTCTGTTATCTTCTTTGGGGGTGGCGGGGGCTGGGGGGAGGCATCTTAGAACTCATTATATAGCTGAGAATGACCTTGAACTCCTGATCCTCCTGCCTCCATTTCTAGAGTATTGGGATTACAGGCATATGTCAGCACACCTGTTGTATGTGGTGCTTGGATTGAACCCAGGGCTTCATGAATGCTAGGCAATCACTCTACCAACTGAGCTACATTGACACCCCCCTTTTCAGTGTTAGTCTGAACCACAGGAGTATTGCATGGTAAGTATTCCTGTGTTGCTACCTAACCTACACAACCATTTTGTATGACATCGTTCAAAGTCAGGGCTTTGCAAATCCAGCTTCCCCATTAGCGAAAGCTCTCCTCCCTACACTTCTAGTGTCCTTGTGAGCCAGAGTCTCTTGTGCCTGGTAGCCCGAACCCTCTCTTTTCCCAAGAGAGCTCTTTCTTTTCCCAGCAGAACTTGCACCAGCTCTTCACTGTCACTCATTCATCTTTCCCTCTCTTCTCCTGAATCTTTCCCATACAGGCTGTGGCCCCTACCAGGCCACGAGGTGCTCTTTCAAAGTCTCTAGTGGCCTTGGTGGTGGTAAATGCAATGGTCACCTCTCAGACAACACCTTCTTGATTTATTGGTAGGATTTTTCTTCATTAAAGAGGCATGTATGTGTGCTATGTACATTTATGGGCTTACCTGCTCATGTATGGGACAGTGGAGGTCAGAGGTTGACATGAGGTGTTTTTCTCTATTGACTTCGACCTTATTTTTTGAAACAGGGCTTCTCACTGAACCTAGAGCTCACCATGTAAGCTAGACTGCTTGGCCATTGAGTTCTTGGGATCCAGTTCTCTCTACTACACTGAGGTGGGGTTATGGGTGTATGCTGCCATACCTGGCTTTCATGTGGGTGCTGGGGATTTAAACTCAGGTCCTCGTGATTGTACAGCAAGTACTGTACACACTAAGTCCTCTCCCCAGCCTCATTGTTAGCAGGATTTAACATTGTGTCCAGCCTTCCCTCTTGCGAGTCCTTTCTGGTCTTGAATTTTAAGGCAGCTCACTTGGCTTCCTGTCATGCCCTGCCTGCCTCTCCTCTGTCCTCAGACTCTGGCATGCTCTACAATTCCACCCACAGAACTCATCCCTCCTCTGTCCACACTTGCTCCCTTGAAAGTTCTTTCATTTTCCTGCTGTGTGCCTTCAATATCTCCCCTCCTCCTCCACAATCCAGACCTTCCTTCTGAACTTCAGACTCTTCTGCCAATGGCTTGCTCTGCCCGAATCTTGGAAGTACTTACAGGTGTCATGACCTTAATATGTCCTGAGCTGAAACTCCTGACCTTCCCCCTCTGTCCTTCTCCATAGCTTCTTCCAGCTCAGTCCCCAGCTCTGTCTCTCCAGACACCTGACTTTGAGCGCCACAATCCACATAAAAATGCCAGGTGTCATGGCACAGGTTTGTAATGGAGCCAGGTAGATCCCTGGGACTTGCTGACCAACTACATAGCCTAACCAGTGAGCTCCCTGTCCCAGTGAGAGATCCTGTCTCAAAACCCAAAGTGAGTAGTACCCAGGGAAAGACACGAGAAGTTGAACTCTGGTCACCATGTGCACATATGCACACATGTATGTGTGTCCTGCCATCATATGCTCTGGAACATGCAAACATGCCTGTGCACGCGCGCGCGCGCGCGCGCGCACACACACACACACACACACACACACACACACACACACACACACGGCTCTACCCAAACACCCAGTAAAACCCAACCATTTCTCCTTCTTTCCACTGGTCCATTCTACTCTACTGTTACACCAAGCATCCCAACATCTCCCAGCTTCATCCCCTGTAACTAACAGTGCACAGCAGAGCCTTCTCCTGGTCACCTGAGCCATGTCTCTGCTCAGTGTTCCCACGGCATAGAGCTCCACCGAGATTCAGTGCTGCTGCCCCCACCATCCCCAGGAAAGTCCTTCACTTCTGAAGTCCCACAGGACACCTACAGGCTGGGCTCCTCACAGCTGAGGGAACTACTCTCAAACTGGCTCCTCAAATGTCACCCAACACAGGACCTTGAAACTTGCTGACTCCTTTGTCCAGAATCTTCTTTACAGAGATGTTTGCTCCTTTGCATCTTTCAGCTATTTGTTGATTTTTATTTGCAAATGGAAGTTCTTCCCCGAACACTCTATAGTGGAAACCATGGCCTAGTCCTGCTATGAGTCTCTCCCCTGCCTGTCTTAGGTTTCTCCACACGATCCACTTATAATTTCCTTACCTATTTCTGTATTGTGAGCTTCTCCTCTCTGGACCATCAAACTCCCAAGAGCAGAATTTTATCATTTCTTTCCAGTGCTTTGTAGCCAGTGCCCAGAATCTTCACCGCCTGGTGTACAACGGCTGTTGAGTGATCGGGATCTAGCATTGACAGTTGAAAGGTCTGCCCATTTGACAGTTGGGTGTGTGATGACAAAGAGCCTGGCTGCCTTTATGACTGTCTGTCCATAGGCACTGGTGTCTTCCAGACCCAGGACACATCTGTGAGTTCCTTGAGGGCAGAGACTGTTAGCATCCCCAAACTCTCTCCACCCATCATCAGAATCACCTAATAATGACTTCATTAAAATTGGAGAAAAGCACTCCTGGGTGGGTTGATGATGGCTCAGCAGTCAAAAGGTGATTAGAGTGTTTGCTGTGACTACAGGGGACCTGGGTTTGGTTCCCAGCATCCACACAAGGCAGCCTGTGCTTACAGTTCTAGGAGATCCTATGACACCCTCTGGCCTCTGTAGGCACTACAGACAGCTGGTGCACATACACTGATGTAATCTATGCACACACACACACACAATCTATAAGAGGGGGGAAAAAGGAACTGAAAATGGGCTAGCCTGGTCTGGTCTGGAAGCATTCACAGCCAGTTGAATCTCTCTTCCGGCTTAACTTGGGGCCAGCTGCATACCAAATTTATTCACTTATTTACTCAGCCAGCCAATTAAATGCAGCTTTGAAATCCTGCAATTGTTATTATTACAAACAGCTTTCTCAAAAAGAAAATAAAAAGTTCTGTTCCCCCTACTGCTTTCCCTAAATGCATATTTGTTCCAAATAGAAACATCACTGCCCCCATCCCTTCTGTACAAACACCAAATGTACTGTCTAGCCAGACCCAGGACATTTTTAGCTCACCATCCCCTCTGCAGAATTTTGG
This sequence comes from Onychomys torridus, assembly GCF_903995425.1. NCBI lineage: Eukaryota > Metazoa > Chordata > Mammalia > Rodentia > Cricetidae > Onychomys > Onychomys torridus. The sequence goes on along the minus strand of NC_050452.1, from coordinate 56,081,021 downwards.
AGAACACTTCCTTGAAGAAGGCATTCTCTCCCTCATCCCTTAGAGGCATGGCTAGGTGCTCACTAGCCACAGATGTGTGCCATACACTTGAGAGGGTGAGAGGGTGCGGGGCACTTAGTGGACAGATGGCAGCAAGTAAGTGCAAATGAGCCGACAGGCCAACAGTGGAAGGCGTAGTGTGGTGACAGAGCCGTGACCTCCCAACCACTTGCAGAAGCTAAACTCACTCTTTCCTCCTCTCCTAGGGCTTCCCAGCTGTGCTGACCATCCACTGATGTCATAATCCTTGTTTCCCCGAACCAGACAGCCAAAGGTAGCTGAGAAGCCCAGCCTGCCTGGGATTGAGCAGCTCTGGCCTTCCTGATGGTGACCTTCCCAGGACACCCTGTGGTCCACACTTCCCATGCAGATTGACAGTGGCTGGCTCTCTGATTCAAGTGTCTTTTTTTTTTTTTTTTAAGAGTTTATCTCAAAGGAAAATAAACCTGCTGGGTCAAACATCCTTTGGTCTTTTGGGTTTACTCCGAAGTGTCACGCTTTCCACAGACAGTGTGTGGTTAATTGCACTGAGTAAAAGGGATGAAGCCATGAAAGTGTTGCTAAGGCCTTCACCATTGCTTTCTCTGCATTAAAAAAAAATTAGTTATTTATGTGCATGGGAGAAGGGATGCTTGTGCCCTGGCACATGAGTGTGAAAGATATTGTTCTCGCCTTCCACCATAGGGGTACCTGGGATTGAACTCAGATCATTAGGCTGGGTAGCAAGCGCTTTTCCTGCAGCGCCATATTGACATCTGCGCTGGATAGCTTTAAGTCAATTTGACACAGCTAAAGTCATCAGACAGGAGGTAACCCCAAGTAAGAATACGCTTCCATAAGATCAGGCTGCAAACAAGCCTGTAGGGCACTTTCTTAACTAGTGATTGATGGGGGAGGGTCCAGCCCATTATGGGTGGTGCCATCCCTGGACTGGTGGTCCTGGGATCTATAAGAAAGCAGGCTGAAGAAGCCATGGAGAGCAAGTCATTAAGCAGTAACCCCCCATGGCCTCAGCACCAGCTCCTGCTTCCAGGTTCCTGCCCTGTTTGAGTTCCTGTCCTGACTTCCTTTGATGATGAACAGTAGTGTGGAATAAATTCTTTCCTTCCCAAGTTGCTCTGGCCATGGTGTTACATCGCAGCAGTAGAAACCTAAGACAATATCCCTCTCTCCATTTTTTATATTATATTTTCCTTCTGGATAGAGTGTTAGCCCAGAGGCATCTTCCATTTCTCCTAAAAAGCCCCATCAAGGTTCAAGTAAAAACTCCAAGAGAGCCACGCCCTCCCCCTAAACCCCCTTACTGCACTCTTGGGTGGTTCTTTTTTCCTTGAGTTACTAATACTTTGCTTCCTCATCTTATTAGGACAGGCTTATCGGTGAGAAGGACCCCACATGGCTCACCTTTCACCTCCAAGCGCATGCCTACCCACTCAGCCCTCCATAAAATACTGAGTACAAATACTTTACCCAACTTCCTCCGTGTTCTTCAGGCCCAGCCTCTATAAGGACCCCGAATATTGTCAACCATTGTTGGCTTTTAGTTTCTATCGACCAACAGCTGGTCTTAGAAGCATGTTCTGGCTGCCACATGGCCCTTTGTGCTTGGGGTCACTAAGGAGGTGACTCACCACAGTTCAACACTCAGAAACACTGCCCCCTTTCAACTGATCTATTGAGAGAGCCTTAGAGGACTCTCTAGCTAGCTGAGTTTCATTCATACCTGCAACTGGGCAGACTCAGAACTTCCTACTGTGCCTAAAGCTAAGGCCCCCGGGAGCTGGGTGGATCACAGTTAGCGTGTGCGCCCAGTTTCAGATTCCAAAGCGCTCTGTTGTCTTAGACAGCCACTTTGCTGCAGGGAGAATCTTGGATGGTTACAGTCCAGGCGCAGGAAACTGACGGATCATCTTAGCTCCATTTTCTCATTGTTCTGGGCTCTACTCCCTCTCTCCGTTGAAAATACCTTCGTGTGTGCTTTCCTTGCCTCTGATCGTGGGTCGTAGGAAGGAGAATCTCTCACCCACCTCAGAGGGCAATGCATCCGACACCCACAATGCACTGCGCTCCTCTGCCTATACATTTGTTTGTAACTCTATCTTCTTATTCTTCCCACTAGAGGAATCCAGGTTCCTGCTCATGTCTGAAGCCGGGAAAGCTCTCCCCCTGGACCAGGGAAGCTGCACATGGCGCTCCAGCAGTTCCCAGTAGGGCGCGGTGCCATAGATGGTTGTGCCAAGGAGCGGTGAGTGGGTTCCCTGGAAGTCTGACTCATCCCATCTCATAATAACCTCTAAAATGCTGGGACTAACCTAGAGCCTCTGTCAGCCAGTACGGAGCGCCCAAGAAGCTCTTCCTTGCAGCTGTCAGCCACTAAGCCAGCCAAGCATCCTCAGGGCCAAAGTCCTATCACTGTAAGGGACACGTGAGCCTACTGTCAGAAACATAGACATACACACTGGGATCTTCCCATCATGTCAGACTGGATTGAGTCACAATAAATTCACAAGCGAAGTCAGTTTTGTTGGCTGCAGTTTGCTAAGCAGTCCCTTTCCCTTGATAGCTGACCGTTGGCAAACGCGGGTTCATTTTAAAATTATATTTATTTTAACTTGTTCTTTGAGGATTTCATAGGTGCACAGTCTTTTGATCACGTTCATCCCTCCCCTCCCCCTTTCTTGGAGTCTACCCTCCACCATATTCCTCTTACAACTTCAAGTCATTTTTTTTTTTTTTTTTCCATAACCCACCAAGTTCAATTAGTGCTGTCTGTGTAGGCAAAGGTGTGAGGCTGTCTGCTGGAGCACTGTCAACCTATCAGGAACCACACCCTAGAAGGAAACTGAGTCTGTCACTAGCTCCTCAGCAAGCGATGGGGACTCATGAGTCCCCCCTCCTTCCATGCTGGAGTGTTCACTGGCTTGATCTTGTGCAGGTCGTGTGGAGGCGCCCATAGCTGCTGTGAGCCTATGGGTCCTTTCAAGCCCAGGTTCTTTTTCTTTAACTTTTTTTTAGATTTATTTATTTCATGTGTATGGGTGTTTTGCCTGTATACATGTCATACGCACGCATGGCACCTACCGAGTTCCGAAGAGGGTGTCAGATCCCCTGGAGTTAGCGATCATTATGAGCCACTGTGTAGGCTCTAGACATTGAAACTTGGGTCCTCTGCAAGAGCTCCAAGCCCAGGTGTGGGGGACCCACCCCCACCCTTTTCCCCCAGGCTACTCTTGAGGAATGAGGGATAAGAGATTTAGATAGAAATATAGAGGCGGAGAGAGAGACAGATAGAAACACAGGCTAGCCTTGGGAGGGCATGGATCCTAATCCACCAGCTGCTTCTGTCTCTTTTTAAAGGAATGCCAAGGGGTGGAGCAAAAGACGCCCCCCCCCCCAGCACAATCAAGTGCAGACTCTTCCAAACACTTGGTAACCCCACCCGTGGTCAATCCAATCCACCCCCTAATGCAGCCCTGCTGGCTAAAACAAGCTCAGATCTCACTAGGTAACCTCTGTGGGCTCCCACACCTAGGTTCTTTTATTCCAGTCTTAACCACTGTTAACTCTAAGATCACATGTTATATATCACACAGTGATTAGCTCTCTCTGCATATGTGGAGAGGGTGTATGTGTGTGTGTGTGTGTGTGTGTGTGTGTGTGTGTGTGTGTGTATTAGGCTGCATCAGCAGTGGGGACCTAAATCAGAAGAAGTACCTGGGACAGTTGGGAGCTTTCTGCCCATCAGTTCTAGACATGCACACCATTGGTCAGGTGACAACCCAGCTGTCATACATCCTCCTCTTCATGGGGTCTACGTGAGGATATTATCCCTTTCCTCAGTCTGTCATGTTCAATCACTTTTGGGGGCTGGTTTTACTGATCACTGATTAGTAGTACCCCATGTGCTCATATGGTCCCTGATAAGTTTATAGGGTGACATTCTTTTTACTTTTATGAACAAGTTATCTACCAGCCTATGCCTGACTGGTGGTTGGAGGGTGGTGGCATTTATTTGCCCACTTGGGTGCAGAATCAACCTGCCTCTGCATTTTCAAAATGGAGCCACATGGAGTCACCAGGCAAGGCACAGCCTGAAAACGGCAGGTCAGTAACTTAGAGCCAGGCACAGCCTCATCTCAGCAACATCCTCAAAGTGCCCTTTCATGCAAAGTGAGCATGACCACTGGTGTTCCAGTCTGCCACCTTGACCTTTTAAACAAATGCTCCCTGGCCCAGAGTTAAGCTTGCCCCCAAATCAGTGTGTTCTTTCCTTCGTTAGCGAGGACCTTAAGCTGAGCATGGTCAGAAACAGACTCCTAAGCTGAGCACACTCAGGAAGGTGCCACCCCCAAATGCTTCCCACCCCAAAATGGACTTCTATTTGGAAAGGGCTTTTGAAATAGCTCCCTTCTTTACAGATAGTTTCAGTCATTGGTTTGTTTCTTTTGGATTGCTCTAAGTTTCTTACTCACCAAGATAGGTAAGTTTTTTTTACTCACCCTCTTGTATCTGGTCTCACATCCTTGATCATCTCCTTCACCAGTCTTCTCTTCTCGTGCCTTCTACCCTCAGCCCAACTACCTGTGGCGGGATCTACATCTCAACCAGACAAGGAGGTCAGAGGAATTCGAATCACGCACACTGAGGAAGAGGAATACAGTATTGAGATGAAAGTTTGGGACTGGACCATCTGGTTAAAAACTATCAAGGGACATTCCCAGGCGTAGGGATAGACCCGACAGTGTGTTTTCCCTGCCCAGGCCAAGCATCGAACAACCAGGGAACATAAACAACTTCCTTTCCTTTAGTCTTTGAGCAGGAGGAGGGGGAGCAGGAGGGGAGGAAAAACCCATCTTCTCACAAAGAAGATGTAATGGGGGAGATAGGATTGAGTCCAGGGTGTCATTCAGGAGGCAGCTGTCGGAACACTGAGCCCTGCATCGAGGCTGCGGCTGGATAACTGAGCAGCTGGGGGATGGAAGCTGGAGGAGGTTTGGAGCAAAGGACAATGAGCAGTTTGATCATTTGGGTCGGCACTCCGTCCTTCCACCTGCATCCACCTGGGTGTGCCTCCACGTCTGTTTTTCCACACGGCATTCTGAGTTTTCGGGAGGACAGAATTGGTCAGACGTAATAAGGGCTTCTCCATCCACTTAATTATTTTTTTTTAAGTCCTCAGGGCAACTCAAGGGCCCTTGTGCACATGGCCCCGTCTGTCCTATGGTCGCTCTATGATGATAAGCTTCATGGGGGCAGGAAGTAGCTTTGCTTTGGTTTTGACTCCTTTTTAAAGCCTGGTATAGAGTTGCTCCTAGAAAGAATAGGAAAGATGGGACAATAAAAAAGGAGAATGGATGGAAGGAGGAGGGAGAGGAGGGAGTAGTGAGATCCGGGCAGATATTCCGAGCTATGCAAGCCAAGTCATTGACAGAAAGAAGGTGAAAGAAAACATGGGGATAAATGTGTGCACGGCATGGGATGGTGACATGGGGGCCCATTTCTCAGAAGCCGCTTGAGTAAGCAAGAGGGAGCAAGCCTGGAGGCTGAACAGTTGTTGTTTAAGACCTTGGCCCCAGCAGAGAGCACAGGCCTCAGGAAGTCTTCCCTGGAGCTGTGAAGGAAGGCAAAAGGAAGCCCCTTTACAGTCCAACAGGGGTAGAGGAATAAGTTAAATGACACCAATGGAACCATGGGACAGACATCCTACAGGACAACAAGAATGATCTTTTAAAAAGTCAGCACTGGAGCTGGGGAGATGGCTCAGCGGGTAAGAGCGTTTGCTCTACAAACATGAGGACCCCAGTTCAAATCCTCAACACCCACATTTAAAGCAGGGCGTGGCTGCACATGCTGAAACCCCAGCAGTAGGGAGGGGGAACAGGTGGATTCCAAAAGCTTGCCGGCCAGCAAATTGAGATGAAAAGGTGAGCTTCCAGTTCCTAGAGACTCTGTCTAGAGGAAGAAATGTGGCAAGTGATAGAAAAAAGTCACTGATGTCCTGCTCTGGCCTTGGCATGTGTTTCTGTCAGGTCCCATATCCACACACTCATGTGCATGCACTATACACATAGACATCACACACACAGACACACATACACAGACACACAAACATATACAGACATACACATAGACACACACACACACATATACAGACATACACAGACACACAGACACACACACACACACACATACACACATGCAGACACACACACATATACAGACATACACAGACACAGACACAGACACACACATATATACAGACATACACAGACACACATGCAGACACACACACATATACAGACATACACACAGACACACATATACACAGACACATAGACACACACATAGACACACACACATATACAGACAGACACACAGACACACATATACAGACATACACACAGACATACATATACACACAGACACAAGCAGACACACACACATATACAAACAGACACACACACAGAGACATACACACACACATAGAGTCAACTTATTTTTTTACATAAAAATACGTTTTTTTAAAAAAGACTGAATGTAAAGCTGCTTTTGTTTGGATCCATGAAAGCAGTGTATCTTACTGTGTCTGTGGCCATCTGGGAAAGAACCCCATGAAGAGAGGCACAACTAGATGTGAAGTCCCCAAAGAAGGACCATGCCTGGCCTTTGGAAGGAGTGACAGGGTGGGGAGCATGGCTGGAGGGGAGCAGAAGAATTGGGGGAGGTAGAGGACTCTACTGTCAGAATCTTGAAAGCCCCTAGAAGTACTTTGGACTTGTCCACTTTCAGCCTGTCAAGTTTGGAATAGCTATTTGATGGGTGTGGAGATGCTGAGCAGGAAGCAGGCTCTGTGAGCCTGCAATTCAGGGGACAAGCTAAGAAAAGTCATAAAACCTTTAAAGTCTTCACCACATTAGATGATCTCAAGGCCATTAGACTGGGTGAGATCATCAAGGGAGTGAGTGTAAAGAAAAGACCCAAAGGGTGAGAGCCAGGCCACTCTGAGGCAGGAGGTCAGGAGAAGGGGGACCAGCCAAAGTGCTTGTGAAGGGCTGGTCAGGGTGAAGGAAGGTCCACCTCCCATCGGAAGTGTGTGTGTCCTGTCCTTGACTTCCTTTGACAAAATGGGGTCCCTCGAGACTGTGCATTAGTGAGGCTCCAGACCAAGGAGTATCCACCAGGAGAGATGGCTGGTCTTGACCTGGGTAGTGATTGAACCTGACTGGATGGAGTGTGGGAGAGATTCAGAAGGGGCGAGTCTCTCCCACACTGAGTACAGCGAGTCCAAATGACTGGACCAGGAGCAGAGACCTAGTGTCACTGCCCTAAGGAAGTGAGGTAAGGAGAAGTTCTTGGCTTTTTAAATCTCTCCTCTTTTGCTTTCATACTAGAGCAAAGATAGCTCATGTAATTGGAGAGGGCTTGACTTCGGGAATGAAGGAGTGACCGCACGAGTGGATTAATGAGTATAGATTTGGGGTCAAGTGGGGGCTCTCTTTCCCATGGGAGAGAGCTGAGAAGTCCAGGAGATAGATGGTGAGGCACAAGGAAGAGGGTGGACTTACCTCAAGGGGCCCTCTCTCTCTCCTACTCTCCTGTTGACACCAACATCTGGCCCTGCCATCAACCGCTTTGCCTGGAGCCCAATCAGGGCAAAGACACAAATTCTTCCCGCCATGGCCCCATGAAGTCTGGCCTCCGGGCTGCAGCCCATTTGGAAAACGTCTCCATTTCATTTGTATGTTATTTCAATTTGATTATTAAGTGCCGTTTAACACGGGCAAGGGGAAGGCCTGTTTTCTTTCCCCAATTCTCCTTCCTCTCTGGCCTGCATGCCTCCCTGGTGAGTAATGGGGAGGCTGCTTTTCTGGAACACGAGGGGAAACTTCCAGCAAATTGCAAAAGCATGTTTTTTTCCTTGAAAAATCCTTTCACACTTGTTTAGCACTGGGTTTATAAAGTTCACGAAAAGCCTCCGTAAACAGGCCTGACTTCCTTTGTTCTCCTGGAGAACTTTCTTTTTGTCCCCTAAGGGGGTCTGTGGCTTAAAGGGATGATAATGGAAGCAGAAAGCCTGGAGTGGAGGGCTTTGGTGTGGCCAGGAGAATAAACACACTTTGGAGAGGTCAGAGGACAGCAGGTTGGAGGACCCTGAAGGGGGAAAATTCCCATTAGCTCCATCCTCGCCATCTCTCAGTTCCCGCATGGCTGGGGCAGCAAGGTAGACAGAAAGCTAACTAAGGTTCAGGAAGAGTGACGTTCTTCATATAGGCAGCTTGCAATGCAAGGGGAGGCGACGGGAGACTAGGAAATAATGTCAGAATTGCCCAAGAGGGGTTCCGCCTGAAAGTCAGAGGTGGTTGTCCTCTGGCCAGAGAAATACACGGTTCTGAAAGAAGATGCATAAGGTGCTTCTCTTCTGCAGAAAGACACACACTCTTCTTTGGGTGACTGACAGACAAGGTAGCTTTTTAAAGGGTAGGCAGGCAAGGATGGAGCAGAAGGGTGGAGCTCCTGGTAGCCCATGGAGATTGTTGGTACACCAGAGGAGGCGCTATGAAGCTCTGTGGACAGTGCTCTGGGACTGGGTCTTCCAGTATAGCTTGCTACGGGCTACTGATCTAATCTGTTACTGGGACTAACCTATCCCAGCCCATGGAGGGCTGGCTCTGCAGTGTCACTGGCTGTCTGGGCTCCACCACTGATGGACAAAGTAGGGAGAGTGGCCCTACCCACCTCATTCCTGTTTCTCTGTCGGTAGAGCCTGCCTTTCCACACATCTCTTTTTCTCACCCATTACAAAGAAAAAAGCAAAAACAATCAATCAACCAAACAAACAAAAAAACCCTAAAAAAAACGCTCAAGAAGAAATTGGGTATGGTGGTGCTTGTCTGTAATCCCAGCACTTGGGAGATGGAGGTAGAAGGATCAGAAATTCAAAGCCAGCCTCTCTTATGTAGCAAGTTCAAGGTCAGCCAGGACTACACGTAACCCACAGTCAAACCAACAACAACAATTACAGAAACAAGAATTGAGAAAAGGCAGGGTGTTCTGTTGGGACAAAGCCCCGAAGTGGAGCAAGACATTTGCTTGGCTGGGAAACTGGAGATATGAGGAATGGCAGCAAAGAGAGAACAGAGTGTCCCCTCCAGCCCTGGGAATTCTCTGAAGTTAGGTGTGCCTCCTTACTCCAGCGCTGTGCTCTGGGAGGACAGCCACCAGACCTGGGTCCTGAGATGTCCCCATGGTGCTAGGTAATGCAGCCAAGGCTCTATGAGTGACAGGATGGGAAGACCCTTAAATGCTCCAGAGCCCAGGGCATCTTGCCTGCCACAGGAGAACTGGCAGTCCCCTTTTCCCCCCATCAGAAACTGGGCTGCCTCAAAGCCCCCTTCCTGCTGTTGAGGAAGCCGGGGATCCTCCTAGACTGCAGACTGCTGCCTCCTCTTCCTCTCCCAGCTGGCCCAGCCACTTACTCCTCCCTGTTCCGTCTTCTCCTCGCCCCATCTCTTTTCCCTTCCTCTTTCCATGCCTCTGATCTTCCAATGGGCCCCCCTCTGCCTCCACATCCTTCCTGTTCCCTTGACAGAGGGCAGCGGTGTCATCAGGGGGTCGGCCAGAGAAGACAGCTTCTCCCAACTGCTGTACTTTTGTCTATATGTCCATTTTGAAAATGGAGAAACTGATGCTGGAGAGATGACCCTACCTCCTCTTGAGGTCTTCTGCTGCTGTAATTCTGCCCAAGGAATCATTTGCCAAATACACCTGATCCTCTCTTCTTGGAAAGCTCCAGTCTACTTGGTTGCACCAGGGTTATGAACTGAAGTTCTACCTTCTGTATCCCTAAGACACCCAGTTCCATCATGATCCCACTGCCTTGCCCCATCCCCAATTTAGCATAAGTCTAGTGCATGAAAACTTTGGGTCTTTCTATAGCCCAGGCTCCTCACTCCAGCATCCATGGAGAATGTGCACCAAGATCTCAAATTCTCTCTGCACGATGTATGTGCAGGAGCTTGCTGAAGAATGGCTTCCATGTCCAACCAGGACCATCACCTCTCTCTGCTGAACCCACTTCCCTGTTTGTCTTGAAGCTTTAATAAATGCAAGGGGGAGCCTGAGTTTCAAACATCCTTGTGGAGAAGATGAAGCTTGTCTGCTAATTATTCTGAACCAATTAGCCATCTTCTCCAGGAATGAATGGAAGCAGAGTTTGCACGGGTAGCCCAGGAAGCTGACCCCTGGCTTCTGGAAGCTTCTTTTCAGGGCACATAGGTATTTACACACAGAGGTGGCTGTTTTGTATCTGGACTTGGGGGCCTGACTGAGAGATTGCCACACAGTCGGCACGCGCTGCACCATGTTGTCAGGAGAGAGTGTTTATGGGCCTCCGGGTTAATGATTCCCATTTATGGAACATGTGTGCAGCAGCCGAACGGGGCTGGCTAAGACAGGACATCAGAAAGGCCTGGGCCTCACAGCCTGGCTACATGCACAGGCTCAGCAAGGCAGCTGCTGAGACTGCTCTGTTACAAGCTGGGGGGGGATTGGGGGCTCCCCACAAATCTGGCCTTTCAGCTCTATCAACATCCTAGTGAAGAAGGTCCTGTGAGGGAGGCTGGGGCCAGACTTACTGAAGCAGGCTAGTAATAAACACAGCTGCGGCTATAAGGGTAAAAGCTAACATTTCCAGGGTGCTCACACCATGTGGGGCTTGTTGAAAGCTTGCGCATGATGTCCCTTTCATTTAATCCTTGCAACACGCCTATATAGTCCAGACAGGATTTTTGTCTGTTCAGTTAAGCTTCATGGCCTGAAAGAAGAAACACTCAGAATTGAGTACCCTGTCCAAGGCCATAGAATTATAAAATAAAAACATTTTAATATGTATTAGTGTGTGTATATATACACACACACACACACACACACACACACACACATACACACATATATATGTATATGTACATTCATTGTTTAAAATATAGGTTTTCACTATGACATCTTCATGCATGCATATCATGTACTTTGCCCCAACTCTTACTCTCTTGTCTCTTCCCCTTGCTTCTGGCTACCTTCCACAGAACTGAAATTAAACCCTAGTGTAACATTAGAGCTGGTCTGAGAGGCGTGGAAAAGAGAATTCTGGAAGTTCATTCACATTGTGTTGATCACAGTTGACATGACAGCTAAAAAGACACATTCGGGGACTTAGAAAGACCTAGATTAAGCTCCAGCTTTGCCTCTTAGAAGCTGCAAAGCTGGGGGCCTGGGAGATGGCTTGGTGCAGTAGAGTGCTTGCTTGTCAAAGCAAGAGAACCTGAATTCAACTCTCCAGCACCCAATCAAAAGCTGGGCTTGATTGCGCATGCCTGTAACTCTAATGGGTAGAGACAGGAGGATCCCCCGAGAGCTCCATAGCCAATCAGAGACTGGTCTCAATAAATAAGATGGAAAGCCTTGGAGGTTCCCAACAATCCCCTCTGACCTCTGCAGGTATGTTACAGATGTGCATCCTCTCACATACACATGCATATACTCCATACCACCCATGCCTCCCTACCACAAGCTACTTTGATTTTCTTACTAAAAGTGGGGGAGAGTAACAACCTCTCCCCCTAGAACTGTGGGAAGCCATATGTGGTTCACGGCCCAACACAGACTAAATCCCAAGTAATTATTCGGCGATTTGACCACACCTAGGTCAGTGGAACTGTGGAGCCGAGTGAGGGCACCCCAGACAGAAGCTCCTGCTGGAGCTCTGTGGCCACACTTTCTCAAACACCCCAGCCATTCGTTAACTGAATAGGACAATAGGACCAATAGCGAGGGCTGTATCAGGAACGGCTCGAAGCGGGGTGAGGAGCAAAGAAACCATGTGTGCAAAGCCCGTTGTGCATCTTGGAGGAAGTGCGGAGAGGCCCTTTGTTGTCTTTGGAAACCTCATTTGGCCCTCTCCCTTTTGAGCACAGCCTTGCACACTGCACATTGTCATTAGGCACAGAGAAAGAAACAGCAGAAACCCAACCTTCAAAGGTCTTTGGTGCTCTAGGGGGAAGATGGGACCAACAAAAATAAAGCATTCATTAAAAACAAAACAAAACAAAAAAAATGACATGTCATATACACACATTCTGTAGATAATCACTACCAGCCGTGTGGAGACTTGAGCAGGGCCTGTGGGATTGGGCCAGAGTGCCTGGGATGACATCTGAGAAGCTTCTGGAAGGAGGGGGAGTTTTGGAGGATGGAGGTGGGTCCCTCTAGAGGGGAGTTCAAGTTCACTGTACTCCTATCTTATCTGTGCCTTCCCTAGTACACAGTAGGTGCCTTATACTTGCTCACTGTAGAGAGAACAGGAAGTGGCAACTGGGAACTCTGGGGAGGGTGTGGACAAACAGTTCGCTGATGACTCAGAGGGGGGCCAAGTGCTCCATGGATGTCCAAGGAATGAGTTTATTTTTCTTTAGTACTCTCTGCCAGTGGTTGGCCCATGACAGACCCAGAGGGCCAGTTTTTCTTTGGAGAGAAGGGTAGGGAAGGAGAATTTTATTTATGCAGTCTGGTTACATCTCACTTTTGTATGTTTTTTTAAATACACAGATCCTTCCTAACACCAGAATTTCAACATGAAGGAAAAGGAAAACATCCCCCACCCCACCTTCCACCCCCGCCCCCATGGACATAGACAGTTTTGTGTGCCTGCCCAGGGGCAGTTACATGGCATTGCCATGTGTCTTCTTGGCTGAGTTGAAGGTGGCTCTCCCGAGTCTCCCTTCCTGGGTTTGTAGTAGAAGCAGGAGAGACCTCCGCCTGGGCTTTGGAGGACAAGCATGGCCCCCAGGAGAGCAGTGGCCAGGTTTGTGGGTTCGCTTTGTGTGGGTTTACCTTCGTTGTCCACAAGGTCTTGCCTACAGATCTCATGACAGAGCACACCAGCTTTTAGGAATGGGGGCACTGACCCCGACTCCTGCCCATCCTCACAGGGTCTACCTTGTCTTTACTGTCTTTTCCTTTATAACCATCTTTTGTCTGTCCGGCTTCCCAGCCATTGGCCTTCATGATGCCTCGGCAGCCCTTCAGGGATGCTTAATTAGTCCTTGGATGCAGAGGGTCAGTTCCTACTGAAAAATCCCCAAATCATATTCACAGTCAGAACCACTGAAAGGTGGTTATTATGCCTCTTGATTGACCCCAGACTGGTACAAACGCCATGTCTCTAATCTGGGGATGAATCCTAGTGGTATGTGCCATCACTCAATGGTGATGGATTTGGGACAGCTTTGTGACCTGGAACACCAGTGGCAGCTTCAGGAAAAGCTTTCTGTGATCATGGATACAGAGAAAGGTGGCCATCAGCCGCATGTACTGGCCCACACCTGAAATCTTGGTCTAACTCTGGAGATGGAGCAGGAGGAGCAGAAATTTAAGGCCAGCCTGCATTACATGAGGACATTTATTTTTTTCCAAGACAGGGTTTCTCTGTGTAGCTTTGAGCCTTTCCTGGATCTCGCTCTGTAGACCAGGCTGGCCTTGAACTCACAAAGATCCGCCTGCCTCTGCCTCCGGAGTGTTGGGATTAAAGGCGTGTGCCACCACTGCCTGGCCCCAAGGACATCTTTTAAGAAGGGAAAATAAGAGGTGAGAGAAGGAAAGAGTGGATGTAACCAACACATCTGGACACCATGTTTGGAACTAAGACAGCATGCAGCCATGTTTGTCTGTCACCTGAGGAACCAAGCCATGGGCCAGGATAGAGGGAGCAGGTGAGAAGAATGTGAGCCATCATTATATAAACTTTCTAGAAGTTGCTACTCTGGAGTTCCACTTCTGGGAGAAAATATATTTCCCATTATTTAAGTCTATGGGGTTGATGGCTTCCTCCTCCTCTTCTCATTAAAAAAGTTAACTTCTAAAAATGTGTATGTATGTGTGTACCTGCCATAAATGTGCAGGTTTTCAGGAGGCCAGAAGAGGGCGTTAGATCCTCTGGAGCTGGAGTTAGAGGCTGTTGTGAACTGCCTGATGGAGGTGCTGGGAACTGACTTAGGACCTGAGAGAGCAGCGAGCCCTTTATCTGCTGAGCTGTCTCCCTAACCTCTTCTTTAAAAAAACCAAAAAACTGGAAAGAACAGATACTACACTTGATCTTAGCCAACAGGCTGTGGAGCCCCCATGGGACTGGACTAGGCCCTCTGGATATGGAAGACCGTTGTTTGGCTGGAATTGTTTAGGGGGCACCAGGCAGGGGGATCAGGATCTGTCCTTGGTCTATGAGCAGGCTTCTGGAGTCCGGTGCCTGTGGTGTGACACCTTGCACAGCCTTGGTGCAGTGGGGAGGGGCTTGGACCTGCCTAGGCTCCCATGGGAGTCCTCGATTTGGGGGATGTGGTGATGTGGGGTGGCTTGGGAAAGAGGACTAGGAGATGGGAGGAGGGGGGATCTGTGGATGGTATGTGGAGTGAGAAGAAAATTTCTTAATAAAGAAAAATAAAAAAAAAAACAACCTATCTTATTTACCTGTGTGGATGTATGTATGATATATGTTGGGGGATATTCATGTTACTTCCAGAGGGCAACTTTGTGGAGGTGAATCTCCCCCTCCCACCTGCACCTGGGTTGTGGGGATAGAATTCGGGTCATCAGGCTTTGGCAGGAAGCACCTTTGCCCACCAAGCCATCTCTCCAACCCTGGCTTCTTCTTTCTTGAAGCCAAAAACTTCTCCATTAAATTCCTCTAATGCCAGCACTCAGGAGGCAGGGGCAAGTGGATCTCTGTGAACTTTGAGGCTAGCCTGGGCTACATAGTTAGTTTCAGGACAGCCAGGACCACATAGTGAAAGCCTGTCTTTAAAAAAGGGAAAAAAAGAGTGGGGGGGGGGGCTTGGGGATTTAGCTCAGTGGTAGAGCTAAAGAGCGCGAGGCCCTGGGTTCGGTCCTCAGCTCTGGCAAACAAAAAAACAAAAACAAAAACCTATCCCCCCAAAAAGAAGTAGTAGCTTTTCCTCTTCAACAGTTCCCCGAGTCTCTGATGCTCCATGAGCTTTCATAAGCAGGGCACAGTCTGCTAGGAGTGGACTTGGCACCTGGCTTTCCCTTGCCAAGTCTTCTCATTGAAGACATTGGAGGAAAGCAGCCCAGCAAACTGCAGAGGTCTGAGATGGTACACTGAATGGCTTGTAGATGGTAGCCCAGATGAGCTAAGATTCTATGGCACATCTGAGCAGCATATGAATTTGTGGGGTGCACAGGGCAGGAAGGGCCCACTCTGGCCCTCTGGCCCTCATCTCTAGCCTGCCTTCTGTGCTGGAGAAGTACATTTTAAAAATATTTAATTAAGCATTTGTTATTCCGTGTGCTACAGTGAATGTGTGGCAGTCAGAGGTTGACTTGCAGGCATAGAGTCTCTCCTTCCCCCAGGAGGGGCCTGGGGATTGAACTCAAGTCATCACACTTGGCAGCGAGCACTTTTACCTGCGGAGCCTGCTCACTGGCCCACGCTCTTCTCTGTTGCTCATGTCTGCTGGCTCCTTGAGGTTTTGCCAAGAAGACACACCAAGTGAAATCTAGGAGGTGCTCATTACGTTTTCCTGTACATAGCAGCCCCTCCCCACCAGGAGCCCACAGCCCCATGTGTATCTCTTCTCCAGTCCTTTCTATATTCCTCGGCCTCCTCAACATTCCTTAGGAGCACGCCAGCCCCTCAGGAAGAGTGGACTGGCCGCCATGGGCTCCCTCATCTACTGAGCCAAGCTCTTGGGGGACATCAGAACAATCCCTGGCCCACCACCTTGGGAGTGTGGACACCAAGCAACTCTTGCTACCCCTTTACTCTTAAGTAACCCAAACGCAAGCTCTGCAGTTTCATCCTGGAGTCCAACACCACCAATCCATGAAACCCTCCTCCAAGTTCTAGTAATCACACTCTCTGTAGTTAACTACATAGCCCTGGGGATTACTCGTCCTGAGTTACCCAAGCACCCTCATTTTGATGACTCCATTGGGCTGTGGGCTGAATAAGGTGTATATGTATCCTCTAAAGGTTCTGATGTTGGAAGCTTGGTCACCAATGTGTGAAGTTGAGATGGAACCTCTTGGGTGATGGGGACAATGGGAGGTCATTAAGTCATGGGGACAGCATCCTTAAATGGATTAAAGCAGCTCTAGTTGGATTCTGTGTTAATTATGAGAGGGCTCTTGTCCTAGTTAGCTTTGTCAACTTGGCATAGCCTTGAGTCATCTGACGGGGAAGCCTCCACTGAGGAATTGCATTTATCAGGTTGGCCTGTGGGCATGTCTGTGGGGGGTCGTCTTGATTATTAATTGATGCAGGTGGTCACAGCCCACTGTGGGCAGCACCTCCCTAGGCAGATGATGCTGGACTCTAGAAGAGGGCTAAAGCATGAGCCTGAGAGAGCAGTGTTTCTCCACAGCCTCTGCTTCAAGTTCCTGCTTGAGTTTCTGCCTTGATTTCCCACAATGATGGCCTGTGACCTGGAAGTGTATGCCAAGTGAACCCCTTCTTCTTCTAAGTTGAGTTAGGTCAGAGTGTTTTATCACCGCAACAGACAGTAAACCAGGGCAGTTGTGGCGGCACAGAAAGCCTGCCACTCTGCTTCCTGTCCTGCTGTCTGGCCTCCCCCCCATCTTCCCCCAACAACTCCACGCGCATGCATTAGATAGTATCCACCATGATCTGAGGCAGCTAGCGCAGCCCTCACAAGAATCAAAGCTATGCTGTCTCAGATTTCAGTTCTACCTGTGACATACATAAACCTCTTTTTTTTTAAAGTGCACAAAGCCTTGTATAGTTTGTTATAGTAAGAGCAAACAAACTCTTTGACTAATTTCCTATATTTCGAAATATGTCAACTAGTCTCTTCTTTCTCAACTGGGCCCCCAGATAGTAAATTTATTAGGTCATTTAATCCCTAATGTAAGCCCAGATCAAGGAAATCTTCTTGTACAGTTTGTTCCAGAGAGTTTAAATATGATTGGGGCCCCATTCCACTGCCTAACATTTTTTTCAGCATTGATGTCTCATGAGTGAATCATTTTCAGGATGACTGCCTTCCAGAGTAGCAAAAATGGCTGTAGTAACTTTATTCCCCGCTCAGTGTCTTGGTCCCACATTTCCAAACACAAGCTTTGAGTTTCACTTGGCTAATCTAACTTCCTCCATCTGAGCCAATCACTGTGACTAAGGCATGTAGATGGCTCCTGTCCGCAAACAAGGTGGGGCCAACCTCATGAGCCACTGGCTCCACAAAGGGAGTTATAATTAGTCCCCCACCCCCACTTAACACACAGGATCTTACTATGTAGCCCTAGGTAGCCTGGCACTTACTAGCCCAGGATGACCTTGAACTCATAGAAATCCTCCTGCCTCCGCCTCCTGAGTGCTAGAATTTCTATGTGTGTGCTTATGCCCTGCTGAGGCCAATTTTTATGCTCACACTTGTCCTCAAGTTGTTCGGAGCACCTCCAATTTCATGCTGCTGTTGTGGCTGAGATTTTTTTGAAGTATATCTTTTGTGGCTTCTTGCAAAGCATAGTACCTTTAGCCAAAGATAATGTGGTTTTTATGTGTTCTGGGTTATTTATTTATTTATTTATTTATTTGTTTATTTATTTATTTTATCAATTTGACCCAATCTAGAGTTATCTGGGAAGAGGAACTTCAATTGAGAAAATACCTTCAATCAGATTGCCTGTAGGCAAGTCTGTGGGTCTTTTTCTTGACTAACATTTAGTGTGGGAGGTACCAGCCCATGGGTATGGGGGATGCCACCCCTGGGCATGTGGTCCTGAGTTGTGTAAGGCAATAGGCCAAGCATGCCCTGAGAAGAAAGCCAGTAAGCAGCACGCTTTCATGGTTCCTGCTTTGGTTCCTGCCTGGAGTTCCTGTCCTGACTTCCTTTGTTGATGGACTGTGTCATGGAAGTGTTTGATGAAATGACCCCTTCCCTCCCCGTGCTACTTTATCAGGCAATAGATACTGTAACCAAGACAGTACTCCTTTCCAAATGCCTTCAAAAGTGAGCAAACTCATTGCCCAACCTTGTGCTCCAGTTAGGTTTCAGAGTGTGTTCTTCTTGAGTCCGGTGGTTCCTGGGCTGGGTTCCAAGCCACAGATATATCCTTTCCTTGCCTTTGTGGTCAGAGAAGTGATAAGGAGACACTGGATAGCTGTGAGGTCTCTAGGAAATACACCTCCCCTCCCTTCACCCCCTCTCTCTTTTGGACAGGGTCCCATCTAGAACAAATTAGACTCAACTCATTGTGTAGCCAGGATGATCTTGAGTCTTGACCCGGCTGCCTCCATCTACCCAGTGCAGAGATTACAGATGTGTGCCAGCTACCCTGGCAATGCTTTTCCAATTTTAGTTGAGCTGGTTCCTGTTCATTGGAAGCATAGGTGGAGAGCTCACTTCTGTCTGGGCAGGTAGCAAGCTCACTCTAGACATGTAGAGTTTTAATGATTGGAGATAAGCCCACTACTGCCATGAGTCAGCTGGGCAATCATTTACCTCTTCGGGCTTTTGGGGGAGTCAAGTTGCTGTGTACTGACTGGAAAGATTTTGATCTCTGTATATATATATATATATAGTTTTTATGTGTGGTTTCACGTGGGTGCAACTGTGTGGTTAGGTATGGGCGGACACACCATGACCAAAGATCTTTAGGTGTCTTTTTTCAGCAACTATCTTGATTTATGAGATAGTGTCTTTTGTTTGGCCTGGAGAACTCTGACTGGGCAAAGGCAGGCTGCCAGGTTGCCCCAGGGGTTCCTCTTGTCTCTGCTCCCCAGCATTAGGATTACAAGTGTACATCATCATGCCCAACTTTTCACATCCATTAAACTCAGGTCCTCTTGCTTGCTTGGCAAACACTTTACACACTGAGCTGTCTGCTCAACTATCTCTATTTTGAGACAGGATCTTACCATGAATCCCACGTTAGTTTGAACTCACTATGAAACTCAAGCTGGCCTTGAACTCAAAATCCTCCTGGTTGAGCCTCCAGAGTACTGGGATGACAAACAGATATGTTCTCTCTCTGTCTCTCTGTCTCTCTCAAGGTTTAGGGAAATTAATTGGTTTGCCCTGGGTTACATAGCAGGCCCAGAGATATAGCTCAGTGGTAGAGCACTTGTGTAGGATATGTGAATAAGTGAAAGAAGGAAGGAAGGAAGGAAAGAAGGAAGGAAGGAAGGAAGGAAGGAAGGAACAAATATTATAGCTCTAGGCTGTCCTGTATCCTGGGTGAACTTTTCAGGAGACTCGACACACTTTGGGTCTTTCCTCAAGGGCTCAAGTTGCAGTTTGCTTTCATGAGCTAAGTCACACAAACAGTGACCTTCTTAGCATCGTGATCACCTGCCTGGACCAATTCTACCAGGGAACAACACTCATATTCTCATGGTCCCTGCTAGGTGCCAGGTCATCTTCTCAACCCTACCCCCTGTTAACCATGGACTCCTCAAACAGCCCTATGAGGTACCTATTATTATCATCACCCCCTAGGCAGGAGAGGAAACTGAGACCAGGAGAGATTCAGGACCTGGCCTACTATTGCACTGCTGGGGTTTAAACCCAGGCCAATCCTGAAAGGATGGAGGTGAAGAGGTTCCACGGAAGGGAAGAAGAACAGTGTTGCTGATGGCATTCTTGTTCATGCCTTAAGCATATTTTCAACCCAAAAGTTTGCCCCACTCATTCATTCCATGTTAGTCATGATTCTAGGCCAGTTCTGTTACTCTTGGGATTCCCAGAGAGAAACTCCATGGTAACAGTTGTCTTGGTCCATTCAGGATGCTGTAACAAGACACTAGGGATGGAATACATTACAAACAGGAGCCTGATCTGGAACACAAGATCAAGCTCCAGGCAGAATCAATTCCTTTGAGGGCCTAGTTCTTAGTTAATGATGGTTCCTTCTAGCTCTGTCCTCACACAGGAACAGGGACAGGGACAGAGATGCTCTCTGGAGTCTCTGTTCTATGTGAGTGTTGGAGGCCAGCCATGCGCGTGATGGATAGAGGCCCGAGGAGGATGTTCTGTGTCCAGCTCTATCATGGTCTGCTTTATGCCCCTTAGGGCAGGGCCTCACTAAACCTAGAGCTAGCATGTGGGCCAGCAAGCCCAGCCATGCTCCTGTCTGTCTCTACCCCCTGCCACCATGCTGGGGTTTTAGACTTACATTCATCCATGTGGACACATCAGTCTTTTTGTGGGGGTACTGGGGATTTGAACCCAAGTCCTCATACTTGGCAGGAAGTGCTGTTACCTACCGAGCCATCTCCCCAGCTTCATGAGCTTGCTTTTATAAGGGCACTAATCCCATTCATTATTAGTCACTTGTCTAAGGGCCCTACTTCAAATAACCATCCTTGTAGGGAGAAAGATTCCAACATGAATTCTGTTTTGGTTTGGTTTGATTTGGTGTTGGTTTTTTAAGACAGGGTTTCTCTGTGTAACAGCTCTGGGTGTCCTGGAACTCGCTTTGTAGACCAAGCTGGCCTCAAACTCACAGAGATCTGCCTGTCTCTGCCTCCCAAGTGCTGGGATTAAAGGCATGCACCACTACCGCCTAGCTCAACATGCATTTCTGATGACAGGAACCTACCACAGCAGCAGGGAAGATCACTGGAGACAGCTTTCTTGTGTCTCAGAAGACGATGGTGTTAAGTTAAAAACCAGAACAAAACAACAATAAAAAGCAGGCTCTGAGAGTGGGTTTCTCAGATTGTGTGACAGGCCAGCCGTTGAATGTCTGCGTTGAGCAAGATTCATCATGGCTCTAGTGAACCCATGGTGACGTGTGACTTTGCATGTCTTGTGATTTCAGGACCTCAGCCCAACAACAGCCACTCTCTGTGGGCCATGTGTGAGTGGACTGACTCATCCGTGATGACTTCAAAATAAAACTACCTTGTCCCCTTCTCCGGTCCTTATTAATCAGAGCGAAGATACTAGAACTCAGAATGATGCTTCCACAAGCCATTCTGCTCAGCGCCCATGAGCTGAACTCCTACTGTGTGCCCTGTACTAGGATGGGTAAACAGCCCTTTTAAATGCATGAAACTCAACCCCTAACCTGAAGGACCCCATGCCCCTCATGTCACCTGGAGACAACAGATGTGACTGAAGAGAACTGCCATGGAACAGCCTCCAGATGTGTTTGTACTCAGTTTTTACCCTCCAGACTTTTTGACCCTGTTCCTCTACCATTAGCATTCTGGGAACACACACTGATCTATGAATACCCTCCACACTCCTGGCCATCCATCCATCTTGGTCCCTAGAGTGGACCCCTGGCCTGGTGAAAGGGCTTCCCCAGGCCTCTGCCCCACTGGATTGGGCCTGACAGAAGTTAAATAACAAGGCTTGTACTGTCCTTAACTTGTCGGCAGCCACCACCCAGGGCCTTCCATGATGACTCAAGGGTGTTACACAGGGCCTGGCTCAGCTCAGCGCCAGGGCCCTGTCACCCCGAGGGCCCCACTTTGGGTCTTGATGGAAACCAGGCAAGTCTCCCAATCCATGCTCATTTTCTTTTTCCTCTCTATTTACCTCAGGGAGGTGGAGTACAGGACGCCTGCTTGCTCACACGTGCCTGGAATGGGGCAGAGAGCTGTTACCCCTTAGTGCACATGCGCAGAGCCAGAATTGGCCCTAGCAGCCAGCTAGCTGCAGGCCTGCACACTCCCTGGCCATCACACACTGTACGGGACACAACTCCAGCCCCAGCTGCTCCCAAAGCCTTCCTGGCAGCCCCCTGGGCTAGCCTGAAGCAGAGCTTCCCTACAAGGCACCCTCTGATTTTGTAAGGAAATGATAGATGGCTTTAAGTGGCAATTTAATTCTTGAATGGGGAAGTGCGGCGTTCAAAAAACTTAAGTGACACGTGGGTGAAAAAGCCCTGAGGAGTATTTACAGTTATTTTCCAAACACAAAATGAATTGGTAAAAAGAAGCAGTTTCACAGCCGTTATATAAATGCGGCTATGCAAGGAAAGTTTAACTCTGTGTGTTCAGGAATCTACAGCATGTCGAACAAGACCTTGCTCATGTTCCTCCACCTGGGGTTTGAAGGCTCTTCACTTTTAAAGAAATAAATAGATGGGGTCTTATATGGGTCACATTGGTCTCAAAGTCCTTATGTGAGCCAAATATGACCTGGAACTTCTGATGCCTCCACTTTCCAGTGCAGAGATCTCGGGTGGAGTCCAATATGACTGGCTTATGCGATGGTGGTGATTGTGCTGGGGCTATGTCCCCAGCTCTCCATGAGACTGCAGAGGATGCCAGCGGGAGGCAAGGGCAGAGCTTGAGTTTTGCAGGCAGCCCTGGGCCTGCTTGATACCCTCTCACTCCCTAGAGATGTGTTCAGTCCACGTTCTTCTTTTTTATATAGTCCAGGACCCAAACCTAGGTAATGATGCTCCACATGTTTAGGCGGGGTCTCTCGTTGCCAATCGAGAAGATCAGGACGATCCCCAGTAGACACGTCCGTAGACCAACCTCTTCTAGACAGTCTCCCATTGACTCTCTTCCCAGATGGCTCCAGCTTGTGTCAAGTTGACAATTAAAACTAACTAGCCCCGAAGCTTCCAGAGGACGTCAAGGAGCAGCTTTGGTGGGAGGTGAGGTGACTATGCTGAGGACAGCAATGGGTCCAGAACAGGCTCTTGGCCCCTTGTGCCTCCCGGGTCCCCCTGGGAGACTCCTGGTGTTTACTTAGCAACTTTTCAGAGGGGCTGGAACTGACATTTTCCTGTTTGATGAACATTTTTGCAGAACACCAATTGAACCCCTTCCTCAGTAGCATCTCCAGGAACCCTAGACCTCTCAACTTTCAGTGCATACACATCGTTTGTTTCTATCTTTCTAAGATTCATCTTTTCAAATTGGTCGTGGATACACATAGGGAAAAATTCTTGTGATTGCCAAGGGAGGAAAGAGTCCTCAAACTTCCTCTATCTGGAGGCTTTATAGTGTGGTGGCAGAAACCAGACAAGGGTGGAGGTAATTTCTGTTGAGACTGGTTAGTTCTCTGGGCTATCATGGGATAAGCCTATGGAAAGCATTCTTGTTCTTTGAACTCCCCTATAGCCCAACCAGGGTGGTCATGTACTGCCCACCCAACTGGAGGTTAGTGAAGCCCTCCTCTGTCCATCTCACATTCCAGCCTTTACCAGGACGGCCTGCTAGCTGGTAGTCATTTGACCAGCTTTACTACCCTCTGACCTCATAAGCGTCTCAAGTGTTGTTAATTACACTAAGTTCTCCTTCTTCTCATGTTTACATAATCAGCTAGGAGCTGGATCACAGTCACGGCAGAGAGTTGAGTCTCTTATGGCCACTGAGATGTCACTGCAGTCTTTCTTGATTGCCTTGGGGTCTGTGGGGTGGTCTCCTATATGGAAGCCTCTTGTCGGCAGCCATGTTTCCCTTCAAGTAAGTCTTTGACAGTTATCTGAATTAGAAGCAAGAATATATAAAAGGACACTAGTGCTCTCCATATGTTCTTTAAGGGCTTGGGGGGCTATCATGTCACTGGCCCAAAGCCCTGTGTCTCCTCTTCCCTTCCTAACTTGCTTGTCTTATACCCAGCAACAAGCCTTCTGGTTCATCTTCCTCTATGTCTCATACTCTGCTTTGTCCACCATTAATCTCCCTTTAAACCTAGCCTCTGTTCTCACTGCAACATACATGAAGAGTTTGTAACATTCACCACCACCCTGACCACCTACAGCCAGCTCCTCACTGCAGGCAGTCGGGGGTCAGGTTGACCACAGGTACAGTTGTGATGGACAGTTTCAGCTGTCAACTTAGTGAACTCTAGAATCACATGGGAGGTAATGCTCATGGAGATAACCTTGATCAATGAAGGTGAGAGACTCAGAGCACCATTCCCCGGGATGAGACTCTGGACTGTCTTAAGTAGAGAAAGTGAGTGGAGCCAACCACGCACTGCCCTCTGTTTCCAGAGAGCTGATACAATGTTGTTATCAGCTACTTCATGTCCTGTCCTTTTGACTTTCCTGTCACAGTGGAACTGTGAGCCAGAACAAATCCCTTCTTCCTGAAGTTGCCTTTGTCAGGGTATTTTACCACATCAACAGTCAGAGAAAGAGGAAGAAAGAAAGACAGTGACCGTGCATACTTTGCAGGCTGGATGTGCGCGCGCTCATCTGTGTGCATATGTGTGTGTGCAGTCTGAGGAAAAACACAGCTGTGTGTAGTGTTCTGGGGATGAGCTTTTGCTCTAAGCTCAAGGATGGAGAGGAGAACACAGGCCAGGAAGAGGCAAAAGGCTAAGAATGGCATGAAATTCAGAAATCCCTTCGAGTAGCCAGGCAAGCCCTAGGGGCTTCCGACGTGGAGCTTTGCCACCTCCAGCTCTGTGGCAGCGTCTGACAGTGTGACAGGTATTCGTTTAGGCGTGGCTCATGTAGTGCTCATGTCTTAAAGTTCCCAGGTCCTCTCGCAGCTTCACAGAGGCTCTCCACTATTCAGGGCTTCAGTTCTTCTGTGTGTTGGGAGCTACCGTGGTACTGTCTGCCCAGAGCCCACTGGTCCTTCTTTTGGTGAAACCCTACTGATCAATAAAAACTGAAAGTGTGAGAAATATGGCTTCTCAAAGCTTTTTGCTAGAGTGATTGTGGAGCAGAGGTTCTTTCTGCCCTATTCTCCATTCAGGAAATCGGCGGGGGCTAAGGAAGGTCCTTTGACGGAAGAGTGTCTGAAGATGAAGTGGACAGAGACCAGCACCTAGATCCAGCTGTGCCTCAAGCAGGTTGTATCTGAACTATTATGCTACAGAGGGCACTAGATGATTTTGTGTGAGAGATCTCCTTTTTTTTTTTTTGACTTGCAGGGAGCTGGTGTTCTGTACGACATTGCAGTAAGTCATTGGCAGTGCATCATCCAGAGTGGATGAGCTAACCCTCCCAGCTGGCCAGCTCCCGGTGGGTTATTCAAGGGCCATGGGGCAACACAGAGTTCTTAGCATCCAACAATCCCAAGGAGTCTGGGTTGGGTGCCAACAGCACCCACTGGAGAAGGCCCAGAGAGCGCTAGGGCCCCTTCCTTGGCTCCTTCCCACCATTTTCCTGCACTTTGACATCATGAAGGGGGACACCATGTGCAGGCACAGCAGTTACATTTCTCATTGCCAAGACAAAATAGTGACAAAAACACCCTCTAGAATAGGCGATCCTATCCCTCACCCACACTCTCTGTCTAGTGCTCGCTTGGAACCCTCCAGGCATGACCATTACCAGGTATAGCCCTTTGACTTTGGACTTCCAGAGCAGTAAACCACAAAAACCTTTTTTCTTTATAAAGTATCCTGTTAGGTATATATCATTACAGAACCCCAGACACCCTAAAACACAAGCAAGGTAGTGGATCAATGCTTCTCTGGTTTCAGTGAGTGCGTGATTCACCTGGGACTCACTGAGAAAAGGTAGGGAGGCTAGAACACACACACACACACACACACACACACACACACACACACACACTCACACACACCACACAAACACTATGCACACACCACACACACAAACACACACACCACACACATACACACAAACACATACACACAAACACACACATTACACACACACACCACATACACCACACACACAAACACTATGCACACACCACACACATACACACAAACATACACACATCTCTCTCTCTCTCTCTCTCTCTCTCTCTCTCTCTCTCTCTCACTCACACACACACACACACACACACCACACCACACCAAACACACATACCACACACACACACAATTTCTTCAAATTGATTCTCTAATGAATTTTCCAATAACTACATCATTAAATTTAGCTAAAGCTTTTCAAACATATTTACTGTGTGTCAATAACTCTTTACTTAATTCTATTAATAGTTTAATTAGAAATGACCACAGGGCTGGGTGGTGGTGGTGCATACCTTTAATCTTAGCACTCAGGAAGCCAGAGGCAGGAGGATCTCTGTGAGTTCCAGGCCAGTCAGAGCTCCACTGAAACCAAAAGAAAAAAGAAAAAAATAAATAAATGACCACAGGGTCAGTGGTCAGCAGAGAAAGGCACTTGTCTCTAAGCCTAATGATCTGAGTTTAATTCCTAGAACCCATAAGGAGCAGAGTAGGGAGGGTGGATCCAACAGGAACTGAAGTATTTACCAAGGAGAAGGGTAGTGATGGAGGAATCCCCAGGTGTGTGGCAGTGTCCACCTGCCCTACAGAATCCCCACTGAGCTCCTTAAGAGATCAGATCTAAAGGCCCAAGTTCAAGGCTGCATGCATATTCAAGGATCACACATTAGGACCACGTAGTCTCTGTCAGGGTGAAGCAAGAGATCCCACTAACCTGGGCCAGTGGCACCTCCAGCCTAGACCCAACCAATAGCCTCAGTCTAGTCTCACTGGGCTCTTTATCTCAATTAAAAACCAGTTTTAATTTTCTGGGACAGACCTGTTCTCCTCAAGATTTATTGTGTGGAAATGATACCAGCGATGGAGCAGAAGTTGTGAGTCATGGCTTTGGGACATTATCAAGGGAAGTGTTGACTCCTATGACTTCAGTTCTGTGGTTGTACAATGGTCTATTCTTCACACTTGAGGCAGTTTCTCAAGTGTCCTAGGTTGACCTTGAACTCGTTATGTAGCAGAGGATGACCTTGAACTCCTGACTCTTCTGTCTCCAACCTCTAAGTGTTGGAAATACAGGTTAGCATTGCCATACCCAGATTATGTGGTACTGGGGATAGAACCCAGGTCTTTGTGAATACTGGGCACACACTACCAACTGAGCTACAGGCCTGGCCCATTGTCTACCATTTGAGATGATGTTTCTGCTTAGCAAACAGCCTGGATCCCACAGTAGGAGGATGTCCTTAGGATTCATTTCTCTCACCCAGGGCATCCCAGACCAGGCAGTCATAGGGTAAAGCAGTTGCAGACGATCCTGGGGACAGAAAGCCAGCCTCTTGAAAAAGACTCCCCAGACATGGAGCAGAAGAGAAAAGAGGCTAGCAGCCCAATGTGGGTCTGCCAAGACAGAGCTGGCTCAGTACCATTTCCCCGGGACCGTCATGCTCACAGGGCTATTGAGTCTCCAAACCGATGGCCTTACCAGTAGATCCTTTTCTCTGTTGTAGCATGTTTTCACCCACTTCCTAGGCCATCAGTTCTTGCCCCTAGGAGTGGCAATTTTAGAGACATGATCATAAATAGAGTAACACACATGAAGGCCATTCATGCCTTCCATTATTGAAAGTGAACCATGGGCTGGGTGGTCGGTTTCACAGCACTGAGGAGACTCCTTTGAGCATAGGGGTCATAGCTTTGGGTCAGTTAATCCCTCTAAGTATTAGCTTTCTCATGTACTCCATGAATATGATAACAGAAGCCTGCCACGAAGGGCTGACTGTTAGTGTGAGACTCAGTTATGTATGTTAAATGTTTGGCAGCATGTTGCCTGCTCTGGAAATATTATGCTCAGCGAGGATCATTATATTGTTATCCTTATTATTACTGCTATTATTTGGTTTTATGAGGAAGCATGTCACTGGAACTCACAGCAGTCCTCCTGTCTCAGCCTCCTGAGTGCTGGGTAAAGGTGTGAGCCACAATGCCTGTCTTCTTATCAGAGTCTTTTAGTTCTTGTTATTAGCAGAATATTTCAGTTCTAATTTAATTTCCTGCTGCTGTGACAAAAACACTGACTAAAAGACGCTTGATTTCAGCACACAGATTACAGTCGTTATCCAGGAAAGCTAGGGTCGGAGCCGAAGGCGGGGAACGCGGAGGCAGGAATTTGAGCACAAGCACCGAGAAAGGCTGCTTACTGACTTGCTTCTGGTTCCTGTTCAGCCAGCTCTCTCATACAGCGCAAGACTGTCTACCTGGGGGTGACACCACTCGGTGGACTTGGCCCTCCTGCATCAACTATCAACTAAGAAAATGCCCTCCCAACGTGCCCACAGGCCAATTTTATCAGTCCCTCAATTAAGACCCCCTCAGATAACTCTGGCTGTGTCATGTCAACAGCTGAAATGCACTAGAAGAGCCGAAAGGGGGCATGCCCGTGTATGTCAGCATGGCTACTGTACATGGGTCTGTCACAGAAAGGAAAGCCACGTCATACATGACTTTGTACGTGACTCCTGATGTCCTTGCAAACCATCACACTCATTCACTGACTTCCTTTGGCCCCCACTCCTAAGATTAGCTGGACTGGGGACTGGCTCATCCCAGCCAAATGTTCAGCCCAAACTCAATTTTAATTTCGCATGACAGACCTGTTGTTCTCAAGATCTGTTGAGTGGAAATGATAAGGGACTGGAGCAGAAGGTATAAATCAATGGCTTTGGGGACATTGGGGGAGTCTTCAGTCTTCTGGCTTCAGCAGCCACACTCCTGGGCTCCACGTGACCCGTGGTCTCTGCTTCTCCCATCCCTCTCTTGAGGTAGGAAATACCTTGATTCTGGTTGTCTTCTGTCATCCGCCTCTGAGTAAGTGGGAAAGTTGCCCATTCATCCCTCCAGGGCTTTAATTAGTGAGGTCGTTGGCAGGTCCCCCAAAGATGGAAGGAGCCGGAGATTCCACAGCCTAATCCAGGCCAGCATCATCTCCGGCCTGGACCAGGGCAACACGCCTCTAACTAGTCCCACTGAGCCTGATCTGACCTTTAGCACACTCTGAAACAGAATTTTCCCCAAATGCAATATGATCCCATCTCTCTCCTAGTCAGGAACTCTCAACTGCTTTTCAGGATCCCGAGATCTAGATTCCTGATTCTCACAGGAGTTTGACTCCTGCTGACTGACCAGCCTCAATGTCTGTGCCCCGTTAGGGTGAAGGCAGCCTTTGAATGTGTGACTCATGTGCTTTGCACATGCTGGCCATGCCAAGGGAAGAGAAGATGCTCCATTCTTCAGCTTCTGCCCAGTTTTCCTCCTACGACCTCAGGGCTCCTTGTTGTCACCGGTCTCCCAGATGGGTCTGTTTCTGCATCCCCACTGCAGTGTTGACTCTAAGAACAGGGACTGTCCAACACCCACCACCTCCCCTGAGAGGCATCTGATAAAGAAGCGACACACACTTTGAAACACTGAGTTCTTACAAGAAGATAGGAGTCTTAGCGGAAAAGTGCGTGTGGGAAATGAGAGGGCACGTTGGTTGTAATTCCCTGGATCGCTGCAGGCTGAATTATTCAAGCCCCGAGCACACATCTGCTGATTTCTTTTTAAATACGATGCTGTCAGGAATTAACTTTCCTTAATCTTAATGTTCCCTTGCTGTCGCTTACACACATTCTTTGTTAAGAGCCGCTGTCCTCTCCCCACGGTGCCAGACTCTGGTGGTGAGTAAGGTAAGAGGAATGTCATCAGATTCCAGTGGAGCATGGGAAGAGCTCACTTCTCACCTCATGTCAGTTCTGCATCTCTCTGGGGTCTGGGAATGGGACTGTGTGGAGAGAGGGAGGAGAAGCTCTGAGATGTGCTGCTCAAAATGTGGATGGTCCATGTTAAACACAGAAACTCATAAGGTAGTGAATTTTAGGGCAATATCACTCCGCTAGGACATTCAAGTCCGCAGTCAGTGAATGATCGCAGGCAGTAAGGACTATATTGGATGGTGTTGAAGGCACACACGTTGGTGCTGAGAACATGGCTAAGTGGGTAGAAATAATTGCCGTACAAGCATGAGGACTTGAATTCAAATCTCCAGAACCGGATGCAGTAGTGCTCATGTCTGTAATACCAGTGCTCCTAAAGGGAGGTAGAAGGTGGAAACAGAAGAACTGCTTGAAGCTCAGGGCTCAACTTGACTAGCATAAGCAGCTGAAAACCAAAACAAAGAGACCCATCTCCAAACAAAAAGTGTACATGCCTGCATTCACACATAGGAATGAACACATATTATCACACACACACACACACACACACACACACACACACACACACACACACAAGAAATGCACACAATAGGGTCACACAGTCCTTCTCAATGATAAGGAAAAGTTCTAGCCCAGTGGTTCTTCAACCTATAATACAATCCGCATGTTGTGCTGACCCCCAACCTTAAAATTATTTTTGTTGCTACTTCATAACTATAATTTCACTACTGTTATGAATCATAGTGTAAATGTCTGATATGTAAGATATCTGATACTCGACCCCCAGAGGGGTCACAACCCACAGGTTGAGAACCACTGCCCTAGCGTCTGTACCACAGATAGTGTGAAACGGTTGTTGTGAAAGGTGGTACGACCCTCATCTGACCGCGAGGCAAAGACAAATGTCCAAGAAATATCCTGAGGCTGAGGCAGGTGCCGGGGTGTGTGTTTATAAGCCGGAGCAAGAGTGAGTATCGTGACCAGCCTGGACTACACAGTGAGACTCTGCCTCCAAAAGCAGAGAGGGAAGGATGGTGGTGGAGATGAGCTTAAAAGCAGGAGTGCAAAGAAACGGAGGGCAGCTATTGTAATTAAGGGAATCAGGGGTACGACCCCTTAGTGATGAACCATGAATTGGATCCATAGAGAGCTCTTAGTGAGAGACAAGGAGTACTAAGCCTGTCTGAGAAGCGAGCAGGTAAGCTACAACATGTGTAGGGATGTGGGGGCTCACTCTCTGCTTACTAAACTGATCCAGACAGGCCAAGTGGCTGGCTTTCTCCTCTTGGACATCAGCATAATGACACGGTCAGGGAAAGTAGCCAGCTGGAGAAGTAACAGGCTTTTCGCACGGGGTCCACCATTCACCTTCATTTTTTCTTTGCTTTGGTTGTGGGTGTCCATGTGTGTACATGGCAATGTCATGTGAAGGCACACAGGGCATATGTAGGTCTGAGTGGACATATGTCTGTCTATGTGTGTAAAGGCCAGGTGTCCGTCATTCTTTAGGATGCCATTCAGTTTGTATTTTGGGGGACAGGCTATCACCCTGGCCTGGAACTTACCAGTTTGGCTAGGCTGGCTGGCCTGTGGACCCCATGACCTTCCCGTTTCTACCTCCCCAGCACTGGGATTACAAGTATGTGCCACTGTGACGGGCTTCTTTGCATGGGTTCTGGGGACTAGAGTCAGGGCCTTGCACTTGCCTGGGAAACTCTTGACTGGACTCTCCAGCCCCTGGTTGTTTTCAGACAGGGTCTCACACTGTAGTCCGTGCTGGCCTAGAGCTCTCTCTGCAGTCTTGATCTCTCAATAATACTCCTGCTTCAGCTTCCTGGAGATTATAGGCATTAGCCTCCATGCCTGGCTTCCACATTCTTAGCAACGATAAAATGAAAAATGGTGTCCCTGAGATGGAGAAAGCAAGCAGACAGCACCGTCACCAATGGGTCAGAACTCAGATTCTGAGCCAGGAGAGTAATTGCCAGCACTTGCCTCCTAGCATGATGCGATGGGAAGATACAGAGCTGCATTGGGTTTCTCTTCTTTATTTAAAAAAACTTTTTTTTCATACAATATATTTTGAACATGTTTTCCCCCTCCCTCAATTGCCCCCAAATCCTTTCTACCTCTGTATCTACACAACATCATGTTTTTTTCCTTCTCTGTTTCATTTTTTAAGTGTGTGTGTGTGTGTGTGTGTGTGTGTGTGTGTGTGTGCGCGCGCACGCGCATTCATGTCCCTTCAAGGGATCAGATACCCTGGAGCTGGAGTTACAGGGGTGTGTGAGCCACCTGACATGGGTAGTAGGAACAGGACTCCGGTTCTCTGCAAGAACAAGAATACCTTTAACCACTGAGCCGTCTCTCCAACCTCAAGAACTCTGTTTGTGATATGAAACCCATAACCCGAATTTACCCACAGAGAACCATCAAACCAACTAATTGGAAAAACATTCCTCAAAATAACTGCAAAACGTAAACATCGTAAAAGATGAGCTTGGTAGAGCTGCTGCGGTTTCTAGAGACTGAGGTGTGGCAGCTGGAAAACCTGTGTCCTGGAACAATCTTAAGTGATAACACTGGGACAGTTGGTGTGACTTGAACGGTAAAAACAGGTATCAGTGTTCAGCTCCCTAATGAGATCACGCTCTGTGGTGGACAGAAAGCATTCTTATGTTTAGGAAATACATACCAAGTATCAAAGAGGCATGGCGTTTCAAACAATAGCTCGAGATGACCTAGGCCAGAAGGTGCAGCCTTGGTATGCAGCCCAGGGGTGCAATGTTAGCGCCTGGGGACTGCGGGGAGGGGGGGTACATAGGGACACTCTGTGCTTTTGCAATCCTTCTGAGAATCTGAAATTATATAAAATAAAGCACCGGAGGAGGAGATGAGGCTTCGGGTGCAACCTGGCCTGTGCAAGTGTGTTTAGTGTGTTTTTGGTTTAGTCCTTCCTTCCCTCTGGATGGCCTCCTGCCCGCTTCAGGACTTCCAAATGGAGGGTGGCCTCCCGATGGGACCCCCTCATTGTGGATCAGCACAACTAATTTCTAGATTTACACCATGCTCCTCATCCTACAGGAATGGTTTTTGTTTGTTTGTTTGTTTGTTTCCAGAATGTTCGCTGATGACTGAGTTCTTGAACTTCACAGCCTGAGACCTGGGACACCATACAGGGTCTGTCTGCCCTAGTGTCTCAGGTATTTTGAACCTCAGAATGTCTCACACACAGATCAAGATAATTCACACTTACTGAATTCACACTTACTGCAGGCAAGATACTGGCGGTGTCTCCAGTCAGTGTGGTTGTCTGTCTTCTCCGTACATATTTTAGAGGCTGCCACAGGAAACAGTATTTAGTGGGTCACCCCCATGTACCGCTGGAGAAATGTGGAGCTGCCTAACTATTTCCTGATTCCAAGCTTGGGTTATCTGCTCCATTTCTCTTATTTCCTAGACTCTCTTTCCTCCCAAGCATCTTCTTTACCCCCAAGAAGGTGACATGAAGTGCAGCATGTTTTATGTCATTGTGGAAAATGTTTGGGGGAGGTGGGAGGACAGATCACAACTTTTGGGGGTGCCAACTTAAAGAAAAAAACATGGGTATCAGATTCAGGCAGGCCTGGGTGCAAAGCTGGGTGGATTACTTACGATTTGAGTAAGTGTTCAGAGTTGAAGGTTTCTGCCTGTAATACAAAGACCACATGCCATTCAGCTCTAAGGGTTAAATGCAAGAATTCATTCTAAACCATGGCTTAAGGAAAGGCTCCGTGGAACTTGGGGTCCCTTGCCATGGGTGACCTCCTTAGGATTATAGGAAAATTTCAGTTCTCTGTATCTTTCTACTTGTTCCTCTGTGGGCAACCCTCAAGTCACCTCAGAAGCAAGCCTTGTTTCCATGGAGATGAGTGTAAGGTAAACAGATGTGAAAAGGGGAAGCCCAGACACCCATCCCTACACCCACTCACACCCAGCCCGCTGCCTCAGCAGAAATGTTTCCAAAGAAATGCTTCTTGAAGCTTTTGGGAAGGCCCAGAATGCTTTCAAAGTCTTCTTGTGCATCTCCGTTGTCCTGCTCTCTGAGTGAGCAATAATTAACAGCAGATAACAGTGAACTTCACACAGGACTGGATCAAAAGTGGAATGGTACAGCTCTCTAATATAATTAGGCTGACACATGTTGGGTCCAAATGGATGGCTTTTCTCTTTCTCTTTCATTTGGCATGCACGCATTTATTTGATGAGCTTTTAGTAGGCAGAGGAGTACCAGACTCCCGGCCCCTATATGGTGTCAGTTTTCACCCAACCAGCTTACTTTCAGCTTTTCCTCTTTTGCTTTCTTGCTGTGCACCCCGCCCCCCCCCCCCACATCATTACTTGTACATTTCAAAGGAGAGCTGTGTCTTTAAGTGTACACAGAAGTCAAGGCTCATAAATCACACTAACTGCACACACCGAGGAGCAGTAATCCCCCTGTTGCTTCCCACTGAACAATGCCTTCTTTGGTAAATCCTTTAGAGGCTCAAACATCATGCATCCAATCAGCTGGCTTTGAAAACTTCCCCCAAATAAATTAGCTATCTTAGAAAGCCATTAACCCAAGCAGCCATTAGGTAATAGACATTGCTTAATTAGACTTAACTTTAGATCTCTCTTCACGCTGTGATCATCGCTTTATGAGGATGTTAACATTCACTTAAAAGCCTAATAATGGAATGATTTCCTCCTGTCCACGTCAAACACAAGGGCCAATTTTTGATGAGTGAAAATCACCTCCTGTCTTATCCATAACATCTGTCCCCAAGGTGTGACACCTGAAATGACACAACAGAGCCAGAAGTCAGAGACAGAAACTCATGAAATGAGAGCTGGCAGTGGGGGGTGGTCTTGCTGTTACTCACGCTGCATAAAAGAGAGAGAAGGGACATCTAATAAAGCCTCCATTTGTTTCTCTATGAGTCAGTGGTGCGGGTCTTGAATTTCCCACCGAAAAATCTAGAAGCAGAAGACTTCACTATTAGGTTCACAAAGTGGGAAGAGGATTAACGAAAGCTTTTTCTCAAGAACAAGTCACCTAGATGTCCCTGAGCAGACCAGTTAATGCCACCATCCTAAAAGTGAACATGGAGCCTTAGTGACCACATGATGAGGACCTGGAGTCAACAGAGGGAAGACCCGGGTGCCTGACCATGAACATCATTAGCAGCACCCATCAGGATATGAGAGAAAGCCGAGGTCACTGGTAACAAACAGCTCTAGCTCCATCCATAATATCAGGCTCAGAACAGAGAACCAAGGGGAAACCCAGAGTCTGTCCCTTTGTCTACACACAAATCTGCTAGATACATTGCTCAAAGCCTTGCATCGCCACAAAACCATAGAACCTCCCAAGACTTGGAGCTGGAAAATGATAGAAGAGGAAACTGCAGTCAGAGGTGGTAAAATGACTCCCCCAAGGTCACAGAAAAACCACACTACCCTTCCCCATGTGTGACCTGAATGGAAATCGTCTTTTTGTCTGACATAAACGAAATCAGACCGAGTGAGTGTGCTGTGTGTCA
The DNA here is from genome assembly GCF_903995425.1 of Onychomys torridus. Classification (NCBI taxonomy): domain Eukaryota; kingdom Metazoa; phylum Chordata; class Mammalia; order Rodentia; family Cricetidae; genus Onychomys; species Onychomys torridus. The sequence continues at coordinate 56,045,999 of NC_050452.1, read as the reverse complement.
GCAGATGCTGCGCCTCATGCAGCTAGCTCATTGCTTAACAGGGGAAATGCGGGTTCGTAGAACTAGCTTCCTACTTTGAACACTATTTTTCCTGTAATTGGGCAAGGCTGGGGGCAAACTCTGGTCAGAGCCCACAGAGATAAAGGGAAGCTGTGCAAACATAGCTGTATCAAACTGCAGGCCGGGTGAATACTTCCGGAGGATGTTTCACTCCAGGTCTCTGTGAAGCATGCCCGGCAGGGAGAGGCGGTTCAGACATACAGAGCGAGCATAAGACACAACCGTTTCCTTCAGGAACAATTGAAACAACTCTAACAGGACTGAGGAGGTAGCTCAGGCTTCAAAGCCATTGCGTTGCAGGCATGAGGAACCAAATTTGATATGCAAGACTCACATAAAACACATACATGAACACACACACACACACATACACATCTCAAGTGCAAAGATCGGTTATCGGCCATGCTCCCCAAAAGAGATGGGTGAAATCATAGGGTACTGGAAAAATCCAGAACAGCTTGGCTCAGCTGAGATTCCGTTAGGAATCTTGAAGCCTGGATTGATGTGATGGTGCAGGAAAGATGTGCTGGGAATCTCTCTAGAGGAACAAACTTTCTGACATAGAAATTAGTGTGGCCCTGAGGAGTCCAGTACAGAGAAAGTGCCCTGGAAATAGGGTTTAAGGACATACCGGCAAACAACACTGGACCTGTAGGGGATACCGTGACTGAAGTAACACAGACCAGAGTGTAGGCCTCTAGATTCATTTCCTTGGAAGTCCCCTTCTCTGGGACATTAAGGGAAATGACAGATGGACACCTGCCAGACTCATCCAAGTGTCATGGATCCACCTTCATGTCATGATGCACCCCAACCTCTGGGCCAGATATTGGCTAATATGAACCCTTAAGTGATAGCTAATTCATTTTTAATTTTTAAAAAAATTTATTTAGGTGGTTTTTCGGGTTTGAGTGCTCTGTCTGCATATCTGCCTGCATGCCAGAAGAGGGAATCAGATCCCATTATAGACGGTTGTGAGCCACCGTGTGGTTGCTGAACTCAGGACCTCTGGAAGAGCAGCCAGTGCTTTTAACCACTGAGCCATCTCTCCAGCCCCCGATAGCTAATTCTTTACACCACCAACCCCAAATAGGAAACCGACCCCAATTTTAGAATCCCTTTCTAGACCACAGGTCCTAAGTCAATGATAAAGCTACTAAATATCCACGAAGCTTTGAAAACCCCCTTCTCTCTTGACCTTTGAACCAACCACGCTCCTCCTCTGCCTTATCCCTCCCACCTGTCAGTCAACTTCCCCACCTGTCAGTCAACTTCCCCACCTGTCAACTCGGGCTGCAGGTGTCAACCATCTATCTTTTTGTTGGGCTGGAGCTTGCTGACTGGGCTAGGCTGGCTGGCTAGCGATGCTCAGGGAACCCCCGGTCTCAGTTTTCCTGTATTGTGACTGTAGCATGCACCACCATACCTGGCTCCCGGATTTTGGACAAGGAATTCAGGTCTTTGCATTTATAGGGAAGGCTGCCCTGGCAGGGGAGAGTATTTTTTCACTAGTGTTGACAGTAGTATATGGAGTCACCTGGGCACTGAACTGGAGTGGTCCTGCTGATTTATAGAACACTCCTTTGGCTCTCTAACACATTCATGAACTGCCTATATCAAGAACTGCACCAAGATCCCGTCCTTTCCCAGGACTGGCCTTTCATGGGTCTGGTGATGCAGCAAGGCCTGGAGTTAGAACATTGTCCTTCTAATGGCAGAGACCTCTCCTTGGCAGAGACCTCACCTCTAAGGTAGCCTGATGACATATGCCTGTAATTCCAGCACTTGGGAAGCTGAGGCAGGAGGATAGCCTTAAGTACAAAGCCAGTCTGGGCTACCCAGTGAGTTCCAAGCCAGCTTGGCCTACAAAGTGAGACTCTGTTTCAAATAAAACTGAAGGAAAACTAAAAGAAACACACAAAATACTCAAAGTAAAATTAATATTACTATTAAATAGTTTAATATTAATTAATAATATTAATCTTTAAAGGGAGATTAGAACTATCAGCCTTCCCAAATAGTACATAGCATGCACTTTCACTAAAAAAAAAAAAAAAAAAAAAAAAAAAAAAAAAAAAAAAACTTACTATTTTAGGCAGGTATGGTGGCACACACCTGTTGCCATCCCATCACTTAGGAAGCAGAGGCAGGAGGATGGTTGTGAGTCCAACATTAGCCTGAGTTTTGGGTTAGTCTGGGGCTACATAGTAAGAGCCTGTCTCCCAAAATATACATAAGTGAATAAATAAACAAATACTCTTAATTTCATCTAAAAGTCAAACATTTTAGTCGACAGTAGTAACAAAGGTGCAGAGCATGATTATTGGGACAAGTCTCTAGAGACAAAAATGGTATTCCGAGGCAAATCCTGGAGTGGAGAGGGATGTGGCCATGAAGTCCTACCCTGAGCCAAAGAACTATTGGCAATAGATAGCTTCTGGGAAAGGGAGAATCACTTTTCCTTCAGGGTTGGGCTCTTGGTGAGTGGGTCACATTCCAGTGGATAGCATCACACCCAGGAGTATATGGGTGCACAAATCACAATTGATAAGGACTCAGAGTTGGGTAGGTCAAGAAGTGGGGGGTGAGTATGGGAAAAGTTGGCACAAGGCATGAATATAATCAAGATACACTGTTTCAAATTCTCAAAGGGTTGTTAAAACATTTTTGAATGATACACCCACCAAGGTGTGGTGCACACACCTTTAATTCTACCACTTGGAAGGCAGAGACAGGTAGGTCTCTGTGAGTTTGAGGCCAGCCTGATCTACACGGTGAGTTCCAGGATAGCCAGAACTATATAGCAAGGCTGTCTCAAAAAAACCAAACCAAATAAATAAAGGTAGTAAGATTTTACTTTGGGCCGCCAGCTCACAATACATATACGTGTGTGTGTGTGTGTGTGTGTGTGTGTGTGTGTGTGTGTGTGTGTGTATGGCCCTGGCCCCAGCTGGGCCTCATGGCACAGCTTTTAATCCTGGCTATTCACTAGCCCGAGAAAGAAGTGTCATAAGCCAGAGACCTATTTGGGGTACAGGGTGAGTTCAAGAGCCAACCTGAGTAACTTAGTGAGGCACTGTCACAAAAATAAAAAGTGTGCCCAACCATGGTGGCCTACACCTGTAATCCCAGCACTCTGGAGGAATAGGTATTCAGATCTCCAGGTTCAAGGCCAACCTGCTCTACAGAGCAAGTTCCAGAACAGCCCGGGCTACACAGAGAAAGCAACCCTGTCTCAATAAATAAATAAATAAACAAACAAACAAACAAACGAATGAATGAATGAACGAACAAATGAATGAATTTTTTAAAAAAGCACAAAAAAGGCCTGAGGATACAGCCCGGGGTAGACTGCTGTCCTAGCATGTGTAAAACCCCAGATTCAATCCTCAGAATGATAAAGAAAATATAGTCTCATTCCCATTTTATTTCCTTCCTCTCTTAATGCAAAGACCAGAAGATGACTGTCCAAAGTCATCCAGCTCCAGCTACTGGCTTTTCTTTTGCTTCGCTTTTTGTCTTTCGTCTGTTTTTGGTATGGCCTGCAAGTTGAGAATGGTTTTCATCTTTTGAAATGAATGAGGGGGAAAAACAAAGGAAATGGTATTTCATCACATGAAAATTATATGGAATTCTTATTTCATTGCTACTACAGGTTTTCTCAGACACAGGCACCTCATGCTGTTACCCACTGTCTGGTCACGCTCACTCAAAGGCAGAACTGAGTAGTTGCGGCGAGTCGGGGCGTGTTTTTATAGCCCACCAAGCCTGAAATAGTTGTGATTTGGGCCTTTGCTGCGGAAACTGTCTACTCTTGTCCTGGTGGGTCACACCCAGTAGTTTCCAAAGCTTCGCTGTGGACAGTCTTGCCCAGGAACGACCCACTTCTGTTTGTGGGGCTGAGCAGATTTTTCTAAGAATCTATACAGTGCCTCGCGATTCTCATTTCCTCTTAAGGTGAAGTCGATGGAACCTCCAGTGACCACATGTCCGTGCAGTTGCCTTGGAGGGCCGGCTGGGCTCTGTGAAGACCTGTCAAGAAGCAAGAATTCAAAGGCTGCCATGGGCTGCTGTCTGTCACTTCAGGAATCCATCCTCTCAGGGAAGTGGAAGGAAGAACAGAGGATAGATAGCTGCTGAGTCCTTCACGGGGTGGATAAGGCCTAGAAGCTCACAAATGCCCAGGGTTGGACGAAGATGACTTTTACCTTGCTTACTCCATTGTGATCTTTTGTTGGTGAAGTACCGGCGATAACTCCCTGGGAATAACTGAGGAATGTAGACACCTGAGAACACTTGTGCCTGTCCTCTGCCTGGAGTTATGGGGGAGGCCTCACAGACATGTATCAGGGCAAGCAGACTTAATTCACCATGTTATCTTTGTTTTTAAATAAAGTTTATTGGAACAGAGCTGTACCTGTTCTCTATGATTGTTTTGTGCTAAAATGGCTGAGCTGAGTTGTCTAAAATAGTGCCCATCTAATGCCTGCCCCCTTTTTAGGACACAGTTGGCTAACCATTACCCTTGATGGTGTCCACAGCAGAGAAGCAAGGGCCAGAACAAAACTGACAAAGACCTCTGAGACAGTCCTGACTCTCCTAACACACACACACACACACACACACACACACACACACACACCACCACCACCACCACCACCAACAACAACAACAACAACAACAACAACAAAAAATGGAAAGCATCCAGAAAGTTCCCTTGCTCCTGCGCTAACACAGGCATCACATGGCCATACAGCAGCAGTTCTCAACCTGTGGGTCACAATCCCTTTTGGGGTCAAGCACCCTTTCACAGGAGTCTCATATCAGTTATCCTGCATATCAGATAACTACAATCCCTAACACTAGCAAAATGACAGTTATGAAGTAGCGATGAAAATAATTTTACGATCGGGGGGGTCACCCCAACATGAAGAACTGTTGTATTCAAGGGTCACAGCATTAGGAAGGTTGAGAACCACTGCCCTAGAGGGTCAGCAGACCTGAAGTCGAGGGGAAGAGGATGCATTTGAGATGAGGGCTCTGTAACAGCCGGGACCTTGGCAGGATACTAAGTATGGCTGTTGGATGCCAATATGAACAGATGCCAATGGTGAAAGACCATATCCCCTCCAGGCTGAGGATATGTGTGGACAGGAATGCCCATACCCCTCTCTTTGCATCTAGTTCCTATGCCGGAAGCATCCTAAACTTCTAGGATCCTAGAGGCAACCCCAGGACAAAAGGAAGGAAATGATGTTCCAAGTTGAGGGACCAAAACATCAAAGTGAGCGATCTTAACCAGGATGTCGCTGTGTAGGAAGGTCCCTGCAATGGGCAGAAGGTCGGCTGTAGCTACAAACTAGGTTATAGAAGATGGAGAACTTTTACATTCTGCCCGCCAGCTAAGAAGAGGAAACTGACAGAGCTACCAGCAAGAAGTTGGAACTTGGTTTGCAGAAACTCTGGAGACCTCAGCAGTTTAAGGCCCAATGGCTCATGACTCTATGACTCCATTATTCTTTTTTACCTACTTCCTCCTTAGTAGAACAACTTAAACCAATCGGTATCAGCCTTCTCCGACCTTTATTCTCAAGGTATTTCTGTACTGGTCCACATTTAGCCGATAGGTGGCGCTAAGACAGACATCGCAAATACTCATTATCTGATGATGAATGAGCTAGGTAGGCCCTAATTAAAGCCCCTTCATTATCTCTTCCCTCCAGTCTAATTGAACTGTTATTAAGTAGGTCCTGAGTGGTTTTACCTCCAGGCCAACTCTCTCTCCCTGGAGTGGTATCATGGAAAGAATTCTAGAGGAATCCTGGGACATGGATTTTGGCTCTCCTACTAATTAGATGTGTTGGCCAAGTCACTTAATCTCTCTGAGTCTTGGGATCCTTGTCTTTAAAAATAAATGAATTGGACTTGTTGGATTTTTGTTTTCCAGGTTTTTTTTTTTTTTTAAAGAATTCTACAACCGCTAGGAAACACCACTTCTCACCAAGCAACTTCAATACATTCCAAGAAAAACAGGAATTCCATAAATGGGGTCTTTGACACGAGGCTATGGGGAGTATAAACCAGCACAGACTGCTGAAGGGCCATTTGGCCATGTGCAGCAACAGTCCTAAAAGTGTATTTACAGCTCCACCACCAATTCCATGACTGGGAATTAAACAAAAAGAAATAATTACAGATGTATATAGCTCAGAAGACATTCAACGGAGCAGAGTGTTAGCTCCTTTGGAGGCCTGGTGTATCTTTGTTCAGTCGATTTTGAGTGTTCTTGTCATCTTTAGAAATGCAATTCAGTCTTTGTGTAAGAAAACAAGACAAGGGCTGGCTGGAGAGATGGCTCAGAGCGCTGCTTTCTCTTCCAGAGGACCCGTGTTCAATTCCCAGCGCCCACATGGCAGCTCACAGCTGTTGTCCTCTGGTCTCAGAGGACCCAATGGCACCATGCGGTGCACAGACATACAAGAAGGTAAAAACACCCAGACACATAAAAATAAATAAATAAAAGTATCTTTCTTTTTAAAAGGGAAGCATCATGGAAGTGGACAGTGAGAGGAAGCAGCAGAGGCTAGGACATGTTGAACACTTTGATGTGCCAAGACCCAACCTAGACACGTGTTTAAAAACATGAACAATAATTCCATGTAAAACCTACCAGTAATCAAACGCCTCTTATCCCAGTGCTCCAGAGACAGACAGACAGACAGACCTCTGTGAGTTTGAGACCAGCCTAGGCGACTTAATAAGTTCCAGCTCATCCAGTACTATGTAGTGAGACCCTGTTTCAAAACCAAAATCTGTTATACAGGTAGGGAGCCCAAGGCTTTGACAAGTCAAGCTTCTTATCCAGTCATCCAGTGCTGAACAATGGGAGAAGAAATGTGTGTCTTCCACTTTACAAAGACCAAGTTCCCCAGGGTCTTAAGAGAGCCTGTAATAGAGATGGAGGAAAGAAAATACCCTTGGTGTCTGACTCTGCCCTGGAGTCAGAGTTGAGCCCTTTGGATCCAGTGAAGAAGAATTGCCCTTTCTATGTTTTTGCCAATCCTTTGTGCAGCTAAAAATGGAAACCCAAATTGGTCTGTGGAGACTGAGGCTTTCTGGTAGGAAAAAGCAGTTAACTGGGCTTTTATCTGTGCAAAGGAAATTCCATTCTGGAAGAGGAAGGTCTCCACAAGGAAACCCTCAAGCTCTGGGTCTACCACAGGAGACAGTGGGAGGGGCTTAGACAGTGGGAGGGGCTTAGACAGTGGGAGGGGCTTAGACAGGGGAGGGGCTTAGACTTGGGCGTTCTTCTGGCAGAGGGAGGGAAAAAATTGTTGGTAGTTTGGCATTTAGGGAGGAGAGAGACAGCCAAGGAGAACCCAATGTGGAGGTGAGGAGGGAGCAAGGCGTGCTTTGAGTAAGATGCTGGGAGCCTGAGTGTCACACAGGGCCCAGTGATGAGTCATGGGCAAAGACTGGGATATGCTTGGTCATGACAATGAGCTTAAATTTCCCCTTGAGTAAAGAGGTTACAATGACAGGTAAGCCAGCAGCCTTGGGGTGAAGAGAAACACTAAGTCCATTTTAGACATCTGAGATACCATTCAGAAGGGAAACATTCACAAATGAATAGGACAGCTATGTCCATCTATACTCCTTGGAAGAGCATTGGGCTCTGTGAAGTCTGATGGTTTAGAAGTGGGAGTCACGTTTTTGGCATATTCTACAAAGAAAAAAAATGGCCTTGGAAGTTTGTTATGGAGTCAGGGGGATGGGTTCTGTGTGGTTATCACATTCCAAGGACTAAGACTTACTCCAGCCTGCAGGACAGCTAAAACCATGTAGCAGAATGCTTCATAACAGGGCTCACCTGTTCTGGAGACTCTCTAGGCGCAAACTCTCACCCGATGTCAGCAGGTTAGGTGATTACAACATTACATCTTGTTCTAATGGGAGAAACGCTTCCCCTCTCCCACTGACTAATCAACTTGCCATTTTTATTGCATGATCAGTATCAAGAGAGAGTGATTAGGAGCTGTGTTGACTTCCTGGGCATGAAAATGACAGAAAGAAGAGCCATATTAATGAAGAGAGGAAGTGGAGAACTAGTGGATTAGGTTCCTAGGACAAGACAGCGCCTTCCTGGATGGCCCAGTCACAGGAACACTGGGGGTGAGGGGGACGACTCTGGAGGGAAAGGCTGTTAACACTGAGCCATCTCTAGACACTTTGTCATTTACTTTTCCTTACTTTAGTGTCAACTGTAGTCCATGCTTATTGTCAATCAGTAGTAGAGTCCTAGAACAGCTATGACAAGGAACAGAAAAGATTCTCCCATGGTTCTAGAGGCCAGAAGTCTGAATCGAAGTGTCTGTCTGGAGGCTGGAGAGGAAGACTCTCTCTGACTTCTCACAAATTCTAGTCAGTCTCTGTGGTCCCCAGTGTCCCTTGTTCTGTGTCTGCATCCTCCAGGCTCTGCCTCCATCTTCCCACAGCCTTATCTTCTCTCTACATGTGTCTCCTTTACCCATCTCATTTTGGTATTTAGGGCCCATCTGGATAAGCCATGATGACCTCATTTTGGAATCCTTTATGTCATGATCTCTGAAAAGACCCTTTTCCAAATAAAACCATGTTGGTGGATACTGTTTAGACTTTAGTTTGGGCATTAAACATTTTTACATTTATTTATTGTGTGTGTGGGGGGGAAAACACATGCAAACATGCTATACCACATATGTGGGAGTCTTCTCTCCTTTTACCATGTGAAATGCAAGGATGAGAATCAGAACACCACCCTTGGCAGCAAGCTCCTTTACCCACAGAGCCATCTTACCAACCCAAGAGAGTCTTTCTTAAAATTAAAGTGCTTGAAGATTATTTGCAAATTAGACTCAATTCTAAAGGGCAAATGGTGGCAATAGACCCAAAGCCATCTCAGCGTGACCAGAGCTGCACTGTGGCTGGAACATAGGCAGAAACCTTTGCATCAGCCCAGACTCTCCTGCCTTCCCACTCTGTCCACATCAGTCAGTCTCAAATAGCTGGGTGGAGAGCTGCGATGGTTTGACTATGTCCCTCATGAGTTTGTCAGAAGCTTAATCCCCATGACATCATTTGTGACTTTAGAAGAAAATTCAAGGGGCTGGGGAAGTAGCTCAGGCTGGAAAGTGTTTGCTGTGCAAACATGAAGACCTGTGTTTCAACTCCTAACAAACATGGAAAAGTCAAGCACAGCAGGGTGTGCCTGTGACCTGAACTCCAGAAAGGCAGAGACAGGGAGATTCCTGGAGTACTGGTCAACCAACCTAGCTCATCTCTGAGCTCCAGGCTCAAAGAGACTATCTCAAAATATAAAGGTGGAGAGCAATGCAGGAAGGAATCTTATTTGACCTCTGGCCTTCAAACACAGTGTCTGTCTATCTATCTATCTATCTATCTATCTACCATCTATCTATCATCTATCTATCATATCTCTCTTTCTCTCAAACACACACACACACACACACACACACACACACACACACACACACACACAAACACACCAAACCTAGCACACGGGTGGTCAAATACTAAACAGATGCCAGCACCATGATCTTGGGCTTCCTAGCTCCCCAAACTGCAAGCCAATTAAGCTTCTATTCTTTGTAAATTACTTGGTTGGTCTCAGATACTTTTTTATACCAACAAAACAGACCAAATGTGGAGGTTAGGAAAAAAAAAAAAAAAGGCCCCTAAAGGGAGTGACACCTTATTAGAAGGTATGGCCTTGTTGGAAGAAGGCTGTCACTGTGGGGGTGGGCTTTGATGTCTCTTTTGCTCAAGCTTCCCTCACTGTGACAATCAGTCAACTTCTAGTTGCCTGTAAGATGTAGTACTCTCAGCTCTAATACCACTTTTGCTTGTATGCTGCTATGCTCTCTGCCATGATGTATTAAAGGTGTGAGCCACCCCTGCTCAGCCCTAGCCAGCTTTTCTTAATTTAAATTAACTCATCTATCTTTTGCCTCTATTTCTGCATATCTTTCTTTACTTCCTACTCTGTTGGCTTGCTGTGTTGCTGGGTAGATGGGTGGATGGGTCCTGGAGTCTTCCTTCTTCTTTTGCTCTTCAATCCATCTTCCCAGAGTTCTCCTCCTATTTATTCTCTCTGCCTGCCAGCCCTGCTTGTCTTTTCTCCTGCCCTGCTATTGGCTGTTCAGCTCTTTATTAGACCAATCAGGAGTTTCAGACAGGCAAAGTAACACAGCTTCACAGAGTTAAACAAATGCAACATAGAAGACTGCAACACATCTTTGCATCATTAAACAAATGTTCCACAGCATAAAAGAATGTAACACACCTTAAAATAATATTCCACAACAACATGGACTAGACCTCTGAAATTGTAAGCAAGCCCCCTCAATTAAATGTTTTACTTTGTAAGAGTTGCCATGGTCATGGTGTCTCTTCACAGCAATAAAAACCCTAACTGAGACACTGAGATGGGGCCTATCTCTCTCATCATCACATGATCCTGTCCTCTTCTTTAAATGCCACACCACCAAATTCCTCACTCAAGTCACAGCAGCAACATCCTACAGATCTTCACCTCTGGTGTTTCCTTCCTCCAATTGATCCTTGAACCTCCAGGCTAAGCATTCTTCCTAAGGGAGTATTAAGATTTCTCAAAATCTGCTCACTGTCCTGAGGACACCATCCAAGCCTCTGGCTGGGTATCCTAAGTCTTCTTTGAGCAGCATCTTGCCTCCCTGTCATGGCTGCAGTGTCTTATACTCCAGCTGTCCTCATCATCCATGGTTTACAGAACCCAACAAGCCTACCTCCTTGCTTTTGGGGACTGAAGGATTCCTTGGCCTCCCATGCTTTGTTGCATAGATTTGTTGGAGCCCTAACTTCCAGCCCTCCAGAATGTGACCTTATTTGGAGAGCAGGTCTTTACATGTAAGTAAATTTAGGGTATTACAATGACATCATCCTCTGTGACCTGGGTGGGCCCTATATCCAATGACAGATGTTCTCATAAAAGAAAGACACATATTTGACCCAGAACCATGCAGAAGGAAAGGCCAAGTGAAGGTGGGCCAGGGCTTAGGGAGATCCATGCTCATATGGAGCCAATGGAGGCTGGAAGAGGCAAGAAAGGAGTCTCCCTGGAGAAGGAGCTGGCCTTGCTAACAGCTTGGCTTTGGATTTCTATTTCCAATATTGTGAGAGAATAGATTTCTACTGTTTTAAGCTACTTGGTGATGTATGGCCATTTGTTAAACAGTTCTTTAAAAAATCCCCATAGGAGATCATTCCTGGACCCCAGTGTTTCAGTGACTATCTCCCAAGTGCACAGATAAGGGATTGAGCACATAAAGCTCCAGCTCCCACTGGACTACCCAACCAGATGTAGTGCACCAGAGGCCCCTGGCCAGAGAGGCCACCTTTCCCTCATTCTTGGGCATTCTTTTATTTTTAGTTTACTTTCTTAAAGTCGTCTTCTTCTGCTTCTTCTTCTTCTTCTTCTTCTTCTTCTTCTTCTTCTTCTTCTTCTTCTTCTTCTTCTTCTTCTTCTCTCCCTCCTGTTCCTCCCCCTCCTCCTCCTCCTTCTTCTTCACTGAACAAATAGGAAAGAGCAGGAATGGAGAGATCATTTTCACTGCCAGTGCCTGGACAGCCAGTGCCTAGATACACATCACATTTTCATGCTGCTGCGAGGCATGTGGCTCTCCCCAAGCTGCTTCTCTCTCTGCAGCTCGAAGGCTTAGGGGACAATGGCTCCAGTGCCACAATCTCCTCTACTTCAGGAAAGCCTGTAGGCAAGCTGCATTTCCAGGATGGAGAATGATGGAGGGATCATGTGATTTCCAGAATCCCCTGGAAGAGGGCAAGGTTGGAAAACTAAGAACACAGTAAGGGAAAGCAGTGGTGGTGGGTCTCCTTTGTGGTCCAGCTGCTGGACCATTCCTCCAGGCACCTTTCCCTTACTCAACAGTCACTGTCCCAGGATCTTTGGTTCCTTCATCTGCTCTGACAGATCCGTTTGTCCTTCTGGAGGATGTCTCTTTCACATTTCTGCCCCTCCCCATCTTGGCAGCAAAGACTGTTCACGTTCTCATTCCCTACCACAGACTAGGTACTTAAAGAGAGACCTGGGGAATGGTTGTACAGGTAGGTGGGAGCAACTGGACTTGCCTGAGACAGAGGGAAGGCACAGTCAGGGCAGGACACAGTGTCCAAGCAGCACCGAATAAAGGCAATTTCATGCTTGTCATAATCCTGCTTAAGCCAGCCATCAAACAGACACTGAAGAGTGACCTAAACAGAGCACATCACAGGGCCATTAACATTTCACAGATGCCCTAGCTGAGCCCCTGTCTTTATCTCTCTCCTAATTGAGGCATTTGTGCCTAAGGATGTTTCTGTTTGGACCAAATACACGCCCCACACGTCCAGTGGGATGCACCGAGCTGCATTCCGCACAGACATACACATGAGCTCATGCAAGTCCCAGGGCACTCATCTGGTCCAGATTGAAGAGAAACTAGCTGGATGGAGAAAAACACATCGTGTATCAACTTAATACCAAACAGATTTTATGACAGGCTGGAACTGCTTTTGATAATCAACTAATATATATATTAGGAGGGCTAATGAACTAAAAAAGACACAGCTAATCAGTGTATCTTTGAGGTCTGGATAATATTTGTTGGGCCACAGGGTTGCTAGAAATACAAAAAGTCAGGGAGATTAGGGAAGCTTATCTGAGAGCTCCCCTGCCCCCAAATGCTAGGAGTAATTGTGTCTACTGTAGCCAGTGGAGTATTTTGCCAATGTATGAGCACAGACAAGTTGTTTTTTTTTTTTTTTTTTTTTTGGCTACAAGTCAGGGTGGACTTTTCCAGAGACAAAGAAAGGCTATGCCCTCTCTACTCCCATCCCTGATAGACAAGGTGACCATGGATGCCACAGGAAAATGAATCAACACATGACGGTTTCCCATGTGACTGTCTCAAGCTCTCAGTGACATCCTCATCAGCCTCATCAGTGAGTATCCCCCATGAACTGTCACTCACCCACAACAGCATCCCAACGTGATGTCTCCGGCTGCATAGTCTCTAACACACACACACACACACACACACACACACACACACACACCACTGCCCACTCTGATGCCTCTCCCAGCACCACCTGGTTTTATGAATGATAATGGAAGAACTGGGGGAAAGAATGACTTTGAAACTCTGGTCCTGGACTTGGTGAGGTGAGCTGTGACAGAGCTACTCAATTTCCCTGGCCTCCGTTTCCTCATTGGAAAAATAGACATGTAAGTGATGAATGGGCTAAGAATCTGGAATGCTATCAAAAACCAGTTCTGGCTGGACTGAGAGCAAACAGGTACGCGCAGGGTTAGACACTGGAAAAATAAGCCCAGTAAAGTGAGGGCGGGTGCGGGGATCCCCAGGAAAGGGAAGGTTTGGATAGTCTGTCATTCCCTGTAGTGGGATCAGCCATTCATCACACAGCTTCAAGTTCTTGTGGTCAGTGCCCAGAGGGAAGAAATTGAGTGGCTGTGTCTCCTTGGCTTCCTGGGCTAAGAGCAGGGCAAGTTATCCCTGTGGGACAGCAGGCACCCAGCTACAACCACTCCTGGCTAAAAGGTCCTTTATATTTGTGGTGTGTGTGTGTGTGTGTGTGTGTGTGTGTGTGTGTGTGTGTGTGTGTGTGTGTTGGGGGGGTTGTTCTGTTTTGGTTTGGTTTGGTTTTTAAGATAGGATACCATATATCCCAAAGTGGCCTCCAAATCACTGTGTAGCTGAGGATGACCTTGGACATCTGATCCTCTTTCCTCCACCTCCCAAATGCTAGGATTATAGGTTTAGCATCACCATGCCTGGGTTGTGTGTCATCACAGGGCTGTATGTACTCCACCAGCTGAGCTACGTCTTCCATCTGCATACTGCATTTTTATAGATTAATTTTATTTGAAAGTCTCATTTGTGTTTATAATGCTTTCTGATCACTCTCTCTTCCCCACACCCTCGTATTTCCCTCCTCCCAACCCTATCAACACCTCCTCATCCTTACCCAGAGTCCTACCCTGGCTTTGTTTTGTAACCCATTTGTGATCATTGGATTACAGATGTTCCACTGGAGCCTGGCTGAGTCACCAATAAGCACAAAACTGAAGGTTCCACTCTCCCTGAATGTACCAGTAGAAAATCATTCGGCATTGGGGTGGAGGCTGAGCCTGTCTTCCATCTGTACCTGGGCATTGATGGACCTATTCTTGTGCAGGCTCAGTGAGGGTCTCTGTAGCTGCTCTGATTTCATGCTTGCAATGGCTGTGCCTTGCCTGGGAGATTACATTTCTAATTCCTTCCCTCTGTCCTCTGGTTCTTACATTCTTTCCTCCCTTTCTTCTTCAATTCTTCCTGAGCTTCAGTTAGGATGTTTAGGGCTAAACTCTAATTGGTCATTTATTCTCAGTGTGCCTTGTAGTCCTGCGTCTGTATTTCCCACCATTAATTAGAAAAAGAAGCCTCTCTGGGTAAGGCTGGCAGTAGCCTGTGTCTATGGTATAAACATAAATACTCAGAAGGTGCCTTTGTGAATTTGCTAAACAACAGTATTTGGTTACCTCCTAGGGCTTATGGTTTCCATGGCCATGTGTTTTTTTGTTTGTTTGTTCTACCAGGTAAAAACATGTACCAGGCATAGATTCTCTCCTGTGAAGTAGGTCTCAAATCCAAGCTGAGAGTGGTTGGTGTCCCTCACAACAGCAGTGCCACTATTGCGCAAATGAGCACATCTTTCCTGGAAGGTTATAAATGTACATAGCCAAGTCTCTTTCATGCTGTATAAACCTATTTCCTAAAGCACCAAGAAAGAGGTTCAGAATAATCTTAAATGGAAGTCATTGTCTCAGCAGCTTTGTTCACATGAAATGTTCTATCATGTGCAGCCCTACTCTTACCAGTGTTATAAGGGGGTTCTCAATACATAGTGGTAGAAAGGTAGTCCCTGACAACCAAAGCAGCCATACTGTTGGAGAGTGAGGTGCCAACCTGATTAACCTCCTTTCTTTTTTAATCAGGAAGCCAGAGTCACAGCTAAGAAACCAATTCATTAGTTCTGGGGTTTCTCTTGTGGGGCTCTTGTTCCTTAGTGGAAGAACTGTTTCCAAGGTGAAGGGCCCACATGTCTTTTTACTGTTGCATTTTCTTTGTACTATGCTAGGCAAGTAGGCATTTAAATGTGACTCTTTACTTGGAACCTCTCCAGTATGTGGAGAATTCCCCCATCTCTTTTGCTCAGGATGTAGGCAGATGAGGAAGGAGTAGCAACTCATAGATATTAGGTCTCTCTTTGGCTGGTGTTGGGGAAAACCCTGAGCTGCTGGCCAAGGAAATAATCCCCTGTGCAGAGGTGGCATCTAGACGAGTCTATCTTCAGAGGTCATCCACTTCCATAACTTTCCCAGGTCAGAGGTGATGGCTATAGGGGAAATCCCACTTTCAAAGGTTAACAATAACTTGTGACTTAAATAGAAAAGTCTGGGTGTCAGTGAATGAATAGAATATTGCTTTATAAATAAGACAAATACTTTCAACTCAACTAATATTCTTAAGTACTAGGTACTGCCCTGTGTGAATCATCCTTTTAACGGACAATAATAACTCATGTGTACTTTTTCCATCAGGTGCCTGGAACTGTTTTAAATATATGTATTTTAGTCTTCCAGGCCTAGAGGTTTGCCATTTATTGAAATGCAGAATATAGGGTAAGGTATAGGTCAAGGAAGGAACATGGTACATTATGCTCATGCAAGGCTTCAAATGCATGTGGAAACCTCTCAGAGGAAGAAGGCCTGCCTCCAAAGGAAAGACGACAAGACTAGACACCATTGGTGTGGTGTCTAGTGGATACAGGTGTGAACCCTAGTTTCAAAGATGGCACCAGTTTCTTCCCTCTGTGGACATACATCACTCCCCATCCTGGGCTGGAGTTTGTTTGTTCTTTTTCCTCCTCTTGAATCCCACCTTAACTAGCAGGCATTTGGATGAGCAGAGGCTGCAGAAGAAACATACTGGGACTTCTGAACCTTGAGAGAACCTTAAGAGAACAATCAGTTTCTCATTATTTCCTCTTGAACATATTTAGTGTGGGATGCAGCCACCACGCTACAAGGCAACCCAAGCTAGAATCCCACTAAGGAATGGGGTTGTCTTAAGCCACTAGTTTTAAATAGTTCAGTATGTCGTAAGAGAGACATGGAAATTAGTACCTGGTGTGGTCTGAATGTTTCCTTCAGGATTTCCATGTTTGAAACTTAATTACCAAGGTGATGATGTTAAGTGGCAAGGGCTTTAGAAGGCAATTAAGTTATAAGGGCAGAATCCTAATAAGTGGAATTAGCAACCCTATGGAAGGAATGGGGGAATATAAGCAAGCTCTTATACTCCTTTAGGATATCAGGACACAGCATTCATCTACTTCCTCTATGTAAGGTCACGGCATCTAGATACCATCCTGGAAGCAGAGAGTAGCACTTGCTAGACAGGGAAACTGTGTGCTTCTTGGTCTTGGCTGGCTGGTCCTAAAATTGTTTTTTAAACACCTACAACACTTTGTTCTTTATATTTCTTTTTATGTTTAAGTTGTGATATGCTAAATGAATATAATTTTACTATCTTACAAAGAAAAGTTCAATTTATAACTAAGAAGAAGAATTTTGTTTTATTTTGTCCTTTGGTTTTTCGAGACAGGGTTTCTCTGTGTAGCCCTGATTGTCCTGGAACTCACTCTGTAGAACAGGCTGGCCTCGAACTCAGAAATCTGCCTGCCTCTGCCTCCCAAGTTCTGGGATTAAAGGTGTGTGCCACTAGTGCCTGGCAACAGAAAGAGTTTTTAATGTGTTGGCAGATGTGTTCAAAGGTCACTGAGCAATCATAATTTTCCCACTGATAAAGGTCACCTGGCCAAGGTTCACATACTTGGGAACTTTTATGGTGTGACAGGACTCTGGGATGAGAAATGCCTGTCTATGTTCTCATTATTCTTCAGAGCAAACAGATGCGGAAAAACTGTCACCAAAATTAAACAGAAAATTGTGATATTATTCTTTTTATAAAATTTTCTTGGTTTTGGCATTTTTGTTTGTTTGTTTGAATTTACTTTATTTTTATTTTATGTGCTTGATTTTTATGCCATGGGTGCTTGGTCCCTTGGAACTGGAATTACAGACAGTTGTGAGCTGCCATGTGGGTCCTGGGAATTGAACCCGGGTCATCTGGAAGAACAGCCAGTGCTTTTAACCACTGAGCCATCTCTCCAGGCCCTTTAATATTATTCTTAATGAACTGTCATCAGTTATATTAATTTTTTGTAAGACTGAGAACATACAAGTTCACATATTGTGATATTTCAGCTCAAGACAACCACAAATCAGGAAGAAATTCTCCACGCAATATTTCTGACAAAAGTATAATTTTATTCTTTTTTTTTTTTTTTAACGCCAAGCTTTGCCTCGCTGCTACACAGTTAACTCAGAAACTTCTCGGTGTGGCTTCTGTTCTCGTCATAAATGCCCAGTGTGGATGAGTTTGGTTAATCAGCTACAACAGTGCCACCAGAAACCACACAGGAAAAACAGCATGGCGGCCAACAGCTCACATCTTTTGTGGTCTCTTGATCACCTCCTATTACATTTCAGTTCCCCACATAATGTGCCATTGTCCCCATCTTCTTCATAGCCACAGCCTGTCGACGAGTTAGTTCATCAGCCCGAGATGAAGGTCCCTGTCTCCCCAAGTCCTGCAGCGGCATTTCTCTGTATACTGCTTCTAATGCCAGATGTTCAGAAGAAGCCTTCCCAACAACCATCTCCCATTTCTTATGATAATCACAGTGTATATACATATATTCATAAGGATATCTCATTCTAAAGGAATAACATGATTTTTGAGGAGGAGGTCAATTTTTAAAGTGTGTGCGTGTGTGTGTGTGTGTGTGTGTGTGTGTGTGTGTGTGTGTGTGTTCATGAAGGTGCTATGGCCCATATGTGGTGGTCATAGGGAAAACCTGGGTGTCTGTCCTTACCTTCTACCTTGTTTTAGACAGGGTTTCTTGTTGTTTATTGCTACATATTACCAGGCTAGCTGACCTGTGACTTTCTGCATATAACCTACACACATACACCTACATACTTTATATCATCTCTAGGCTACTAATAACTAATATAATATAAATGTAAGTCACTGTGTGGCCTAGGAAGCAATGACAGAATAAAGCCTATACACGTTTAGTGTAGATGTGACTGTCTTGGTCCTAGCACACCATCTGAGAGTGGTTGAATCTGTGGGTGAAGAAGGTAAGGTAAGAAGCCTTATATAGTAGACAGAAAAGGGAGGTGATGGTCAGAAATAACTTGGCTAGCTACCAGTCAGCATTCATCTAATTTGGACATGATGTGATAAGACATTTGCCTTATATGGACATATTCTGATCAACAGGCAGCCAGCTTGTGATTGGTAGAAACTCAGCTGCTGTGATTGGCTGAGACTTAGCTATTTGTTATGAAAGTATTCTCATATGTTAGGGTGCAATTTGTTTACATACTAAGTCATGTTGTAGTTTACTATATAGTGATCCTAAGTAGGGAGACAGCTTTAAGCCAAGGTTGGTGGAATTTATCAGTGACACATTTTAGTGGTAAACACAAGAGACAGAATACCCAAGTCTCTGGCTATATCACGCTGAACATGTCTCACCTCACCTGATCTGGAGCAGGTTTGGGTATGGTTAGTGCTTGGACAGGAGAAAGAACGCAGGTGGAGCTGGCTAAGAAGATCTCCAGGCTGCTGATAGAACACAGGGAGGCTGAGATCAGCCGGGAAGGAGCTGCTCCCTCCTCAGGTAGCATTTAGAGGCAATAGTTTCAACATGAGACCGTTTGATGAGAGATTTTCGAGTGGTTTCACATCAGCTGTTCCTCCGGGTAACAAAATACTCTCAAAGTAAGTAGAAATGACCACAGGGTAACCATCCATTTCAGAAGCTACCTAGAAAACAGAGCCTCCAGGTGAAGAACAGATCAAACGTGTGGTTGTCAGGCTGTTGAAATCTCAGAAGTTTAAGTGATGCCCATTGATCTCCCTGTTAGGAAGAAAAAAAAAAAAAAAGGTCGAGGGAACTACTTTCCATAATTTGAGGTATACTCTGGAAAAATTTTAAAGATTTATTTATTTTTTATGAGTACATCTCTGAGTGTATGTATATGCATTGCCTATGTACAGGTGACCATAGAGGACATAAGAGAGTATTGAACCTGGGCTTACAGGCAGCTGTGAGCCTCTTGATGTGGGAGCTAGGAACTGAACCCAGGTCCTCTGCAAGAGCAGCAAGCACTCTTGGCAGGTGAGCCATGGCTCCAGCCCCCATCCTGTTTGTTTTTAAAGACAGGATCGCGTAGCTGAGGCTGGCCTGTCCCAGACAGATCTGTTTGGGCATAGTGTGACCTGAAGTTGAGAGGAAACGTGAGCAGATGTGTATTCATCTTAGGTAAAGACATGTTCCACTGGAATCTAGTTTGGCAACCAACGAGTTTATTATTAGACTTTCAGGAATGGGAACAAGTTGTTTCTGACAGGCGTGAACTTCTGATCCCCTTGCCTCCACCTCCAGACTGACGAGTGCCATCACACCCAGTTTTATGCAGGGCTGGGGATCAAACCCAGGGCTTCCTGCATGCTAGTCAACGACTCTACCTAGCCCAGCTCAAACGGGCATGATCTTGAGGAGGGTTGCCTGTGGTTAATCACAGCCATTCTGATATGATAAAGACAGCGTGGCTGCAGGGCACTGCAGTGACTTAAAACACAAAGACTTCACAGCATTTGTAAAAAGACTTGTATCAGCTTAAACTCAAACTCGAAGGGACAGATAATGGAAAATGGGAAGAGACGCCAAGACCTCCAACTCCTTCCAGGAAGGGAACAGGCTGAGAGAACTCCTCAACTAAACACATGGGACATTGGTTTTGTCTGCTTGGTTCCGTTTGGGGCTTTTAGAGGCAGTGTCTTACCACGTGGCTCTGGCTGGAACTCACTGTGCAGGCCAGGCGGGCCTGTGCGTTGCAGTGATCCTCCTGTCTCTGCCGACAAGGGTGCACCGCCACACCCAGCTCCCATGGTATTTCTTACAGGAAAGGAAGGGCGATTCAGAAAAGAAAGCCAGGAATCCACGGGGAGGGGAGGGCCAAGAGCCATGGAAAACTACTCACAAAGAACAGAAACACGCAGCCAATCCAGGGACATTCTCTGGCCGAGGAGTCAGAGCAAATGGTAGCATGTGCCCAGTCGAATTTCGGAATCGCTAAGAACAGTGGTGCTGGCCTGCCCTGTGGGCTCTAGACTTTATTGCTTTATTCTGTATCCTTTCCCACAACTGTTTCTTAGTTTGTAATACAACTTGCTGTTTGGATCCAGCAATCTCGATGCCTCCTCCCAAAGCAACCGCTGAAAAGCAGTACCAAGGAGGAGAGCACAGGGTGCTACATTACAACGATGCTATCCTAGGCTTGGCGCAGATCCCATCATGGAGTGAGAACCTGGGCAGGTGTGAGTTCGTTTTGCACATTGAAATGCTAGCTGTGCCCTCAGCCAGAAGGTTAACTGTGGCAGATTATCGAATATGTCTGCCACCCATCCCCTCTCTCTGCACGAAATGCCACACCTCATGAAGATGTAGCCCTCTTCCTTGGGCAATTGTCTCGACCAATGT
This sequence comes from Onychomys torridus, assembly GCF_903995425.1. Lineage (NCBI taxonomy): Eukaryota > Metazoa > Chordata > Mammalia > Rodentia > Cricetidae > Onychomys > Onychomys torridus. The sequence goes on along the minus strand of NC_050452.1, from coordinate 56,025,164 downwards.
GAAGCAGGAGAGGGGCATCCAGGAATTCTGAAACTCTCTGTTTGATGAGAACTGACGGCTCTACCTTCTCCCTTTGGAACACATCTTCAGGAAGCAGAAGGAGGAGACGGAGTAAGAACACTCGAACCAACAGGCTGTCAACTGTCAATTGTACCTGAGCTCCCAGCCAGGGGCCAGAACAAATTTCCAGCTGTAGGTTAGTAGGGCTATTTCTGAACAATCATTCCCCCAGCTCCCTAGCCAATACCACAGACAGAAGAGCACCCAGCTACGCCACAGGATCTTGGGGACAAGAACTTGCTGCAGTTTGAAACCACAAAGTTTTGGTTGGTTTGTCGTGGCAACGGGGGACTAAAACAGATAAAGACAAAAAACACAGGGACAGGAGCAGAGGTCTCCAAGAAAGCATGTGAGACACTAAGATGAGAGGAAGTAGGGGGAGACTGAGAATCTTAGGTAGCTGTGGGGCTGGCAGAGATGGCCAAAAAGTTCAGAGAAATGGGAAGGGAGCTAGCTGCGACAAGCACACTCGAAACACAAGAAGACCGCTTCAAAACAAGGAGAGAGTCTTCCTGAGGAGCTCCAGAAAGAGGAGGAGAGCAGCGGCATCATTGACGATCGCTGCCAAGCAGTGTCATCAAAGCAATAGCAGCGGGAGCTGATCTCAGGGGTTAAAGAGGATTCTAGCAGGGACGGTGACTTGCCGGAGACAGGACAACGACAGGAAACATCGGGTGCAGACACCTCTTGCCACCCAGTATCTCTAAAGGAAATGAGAGTACTAGGACATTTGATAAATGGGGCCATGGGGTCAAGGGGAGATCTCTATGAGCGCGTCAAGACTTTCCACCCCACCTTCGGGTTTGGCTTTTGGTAAATGGCCACCTTCAGACTGATGTGTGGCTGCAGCTGTGGTTGGTTCATGAGGTTCTGGTGGAAGCTGGGGGATGGTGGTGTTGTGGGGCGTGAGGAGCATGGTGCTGGGTGTTCAGATGTGTCATTTGTCACTGGGTAGCTTCAGCAATGTGTTACTCCAGGATCTTGCTTCTCCCTCATTCCAGGGGACACCCTGGAAGACTCTGAGGAGCCTTCTAGGATTAATATTCAAGTTCAAATTTTTCTATATGTTATGGTTGTAGTTTGCTCTCAAAATTAAAGCAAAAATCTAGTGTATGAATATGAGCTGAACATTCCATTTTATCAAACAAAACATTTGGAGCTCATAGCCATCATCCAGACTACACCTAATACTATCACTCCCAGCCCAGAACCTGTGGTGTAGACCATAGGTAAAGAGTACTCAGTAAAGCACTAGATCCCTCCTGAGACCCTGGGGGGCCAGAACTACCCAACATCAGCCACTGCAGATCTTTTTTTTAAAACTTTTATTCTTCTCTCATACATTACATCCCAACTATATTCCCCCCCCAACTCCTCCCAGTCCCTCACCCAACCTCCCCTCTCTCCCAGATCAACTCCTCCTGTTTCCCTTCAAAAAAGGAAAGAGAGAAAGGGAAAAAGGAAGGAAAGGAAAAGAGAAGAAAAGAAGACAAGAGAAGAGAAAAAGAAAAGAACAAGAACAGGCCTCCCAGGGATATCCACCAAACACGGCTCAACTTGAGCCCATTTAGAACAGAGAGGCCTGCCGGCATTCCCGATATTACCCAGGCCAAGCAAACTGAAACAGGGGAGCTGGAGATGGAGGTTAGTAAGCACTGACTATGTCTTCCAAAGATGAGTCCTTCATTTACATGGGCTAAGGAGACAGATATCTGTCACTTAAGGTATTGCAAAGGCAAGATGTATGTGCCAGGACCTTCAACACCCTCTTCCCAAGCACCAGCATCTCCAAGTTTTATTTTTTCCTACTCATTGCCATTGGAGGATATTACCTGCCTCAACTTCTTTGGTATTTCCAATTTATACTTTCATTTTTTGGTCTATGGGACACTTCAATGTTGTGTTACATGTGTGTGTGTGTGTGTGTGTGTGTGTGTGTGTGTGTGTGTGTGTGTATGCATGGGCACACACTTGCCATGGCACACATGTTGAGGTCAGAGGACAATTTGCTCTCTCCCTCCACCACATGGGACCCAGGGATCAAACTCAGGCTGTCAGGCTTGGCAGCAAGCACCTTTCCCCACCGAGCCATCCTGTGAGCTCACTATGGGGCACTTCTGTCTCCAGGCACAGTTAAGCAGTTGTGGTCTTGTTAAGCATGTTTTCAGCATCAGGGAATATACTTAGATGAAGATGAGCTGCTGAGAGGAGGCCACCACACTGGTGCTGACTGCATCTTCCCAGGATGGAATCGCAAAATGAGGGGATGTCAAGAGAAGCAAGAGCCCGGTGTTTGGGTGATTAAAAGACGCAGGGTCTGGTTCCAGGGGAAAAGGCTAGAGTGGAGGATATTCTGTCAAGAGACAGGGGATGGTGGTGGCGCCACACCTTTAATCCCAGCACTCAAGAGACAGAGGCAGGCAGATCTCTCTGAGTTCAAGGTCAGTCTGGTCTACAAAGAGAGTTTCAGGATAGCCATGGCTACACAGAGAAATCCTATCTTGTAAAATGAGAGAGTAGAGGAGAGAGAGAGAGAGAGAGAGAGAGAGAGAGAGAGAGAGAGAGAGAGAGAGACTGAGACAGACAGAGACAGAGACAGAGAACTCAGAGGCAGAGGCAGGCAGATTGATGTTCACTTAGCCCATTGAACATCATAGGCCTTTCCCAGGAAGCCAGTGGCTAATGACTGGTTGGCAGAGTAGGGCCAGTCCTTTTGAAAAGTGTTGAAGCACCATCTCAGCTTCGGAGTAACCTGCACAAGTGCTCATCAAGACTAGAGGATCACTAGGAGACCACCATCCCTGTTATCTTCAGGTGTATTCTTTAAGACAGACCTATAGTTCAAGCTCAGTCTGGGAAGGCAGTGAAGGATCCCCTGTAATCTGGATGCCTACCTCTCTAGGCATCCTTACTTCCCATGCAGCTCTCTGTGTTTTAACCATACATCCTCTCTTTATGAGATAGCTTGAGAAGGTTTGTTGGCCTCGTACTCAGAAGCAGCAGTTCTGTATTCCAGGAGTTCAATTGTCAATGACAGAAGTTAGTTCTGGCCATCTTAAGGGAAAGAAATAAACTCAGTGGAATGCCATGAGAGGCCCTCCAAATCAAAACTGTAGAGCAGCATTAGAATATGAGCATGGCATCAGCTTGACCTGCCACTAATGTTGTGACTAACAGCCTACAGCCATGGTTAGGTTCTGTTATATCCCTATGAAGATATAAAAAGAACCCAGAGACCATCTGATCAGCTGGCCCAGTCATATGACACCCCAACACCATGAGGAATGGAAGAGAAGGGGAGAGGGGCTTCTGGTTTCTCTGATAAAGAGAAGACTGCATACCTCAAACATATGCCACGTGAGATTCTTTTTCCACAGAGGGCAGTGATAACTAGGAGGAAGTAAGGTTTAGGGGCTAGAGGCAGAAAACAATAGATACCTGCTGCTGTGTGTCTCCTTCCAAGCCTTTAAGGCAGGGACTATAAGTTTTCTTCTTTGTATTCCAAATGCTTAGTGCCTAACATTCACAGAGGCACCATTGGCTTGTCTTAAGAAGTGGTGGGTTAGATTCTGTCTTCTCCTCAAAGGATCACGCTCATTTAGACATACTGGCGCTTGCTCCAATGCTTCTTGTGGGCTTTGGAGTCTAGAAGGAGTCCAGGACACACAAGCAGGGATGTGTCTATGCAGACGCACGTATGTGTGATAGACACATCCACAGTACAGACTGTCCGGGAGAGAGCAGTTGGTGCTCCCGCTACCCTACCACTAGAAGATGCTGGGGTTCCTCAGCACCCTCTGACCTATCCTGAGGGCACCTGCTTCGAAGGAAGGGGCTTCCTTCCCCTGTTTTCAGATGCCACCTTGACTGTAGTCTCTGATACATGCAGTGCACATCCTCCAAGGAAAGGTGAAGCAGCCTTTTCCTCTGAGCTAGCAACAATGCCTAAAAACTTTCCCGAGTCAGGGTGGAGGAAAACCAAGCATTGCCCTCTGGTGCTGTTTCCATCCTCTTCCTAGGCGTGTCGAGTGTTGGAATGCACTGCCTAAACTTCAGAGTGTGCAGCGTGGGGCCCATCATCAACTTGCAGCAGCCACATACTGCTCACATTCCATTGTTAACTTTGGAAATGGAAATATAGTTTCCATTTCCCAGCATCCTTTTGCAGGGAATAAGGATGGTCATATTGCTAAGGCCGGGCCAATAGGATGTGAGGGGGAGTCCTGTGTGCTGTTCCTGACAGTCCTCTGTAAGAAAAAGGAATGTGTCTCTCCCTTGCTTCTCCTCCCCAACCCTTTCACCCTTCTGGTGTCTGGACTATGGCCATGGTAGTAGCTCTGGCCACATACCTGAAGACATGACCTATGGATGGCAAGTAGTGAGACAAAGTCTGGGACTCTGACATGTTACAAATACCAGAGCAGGCTTGAGCTATTTATACACAAATGGTTTGTGAGAAGGAGGTCTACTTATAGTTTATTGATGTTTCTAAAAGCATAATATTAATATCAATGCTTTGAAATACAGTTTAATGTAACCCAGTCTCACCTTGAATTCACCATGTGGTAGAGATTGACCTTGAACTCCTGATCCTCCCAAGTCACCTTCTAAGTGCAATAATCCTTGCACTTTATGGGCTTTCACCACCATACCTGTTTTTCGTGATCCTGAGTATAGAGCCCAGGTTTGGGGCACTCACAGCAAGCACTCTATCAGCTGAACTATATCCCTAGTCACTTGTCATTTTGAATGGCTTTTAGAGTGGCTGGTTCTATAACCCAAGGGTTAGTAAGCTGTGGTCAACTTTGGCTCACCCCTTGTTTTCATAAATAGAGCTTTAGTGAACATACCCACAATTTGAACTGTCCATGGATGCTTTTAAATCTATAGATGTGTCTACAGATTAAAATTCAAAGACACAATTCTGACTGGTCAAAGTTCATGCCTGGACCAATTATTGAGTGTAGGAAAAGGGAATGATTTTATTCTCCAGGTGAGGAGGCTCAAAGTTAATGGAATGCGTATTTTTCAAGAAATAATGGTTTTATTAACTAAGAGGGGAAAGGGGCACAGGAGACTAAAAAACAGTAAAACAGTGCTGGGGAGATGGCTCAGGGGTTAAAAATGCTTGCTGGAAGCCTGACAATCTGGGCTCAGACTCCAGAACCCACCTAAAAGCTGGAAGCAGCAGTACAGGAGTCTGTAACCCCATCGTACGTCTAGCTGGGGATGAGAGAGGGAGGCAAAATCTCCAGCTTCTGACCAGATGGCCTGGCTTACACAGGACAGCGACACTGTCTCAAACAGGGTGGAAAGATGAGGACCCACACTTACCCAATGGTTGTCCTTTGGCCTCCACAGATATGAGAGAGAGAGAGAGAGAGACAGAGAGACAGAGAGAGAGAGAGACAGAGAGACAGAGAGAGAGACAGAGAGACAGAGAGACAGAGAGAGGCAGAGACAGAGACAAACAGAGACAGAGAGAGACAGAGAGACAGACAGAGACTGACAGAGAGAAATAGACAGAAAGAGAGACAGAACAATGACCGATTATTCCAAGGCAAGCTGAGTTCTTGCATGTAGTTTTAATACTTCTGGGCATGAGAGGTAACACTTACTTGAATGCTAAATATGTACAGCCTCTGTTTTCTGATTTGGGTGCTACACAATTATCTTTTCAATTATAGCACCCAGCTCAGTACATCACAGTGCCCAGGTGAACACTGAGTACTTATGGATTAGGGAGTTTAAAAGTCTGCTGAAAAACTGGAGTGGAGTCAATAACCCGCTTTGTTCAAATGATAGATCGTGAAAGAGCTATATGTAGCTTAAAAAGGCCGTGGAGGAGGGTCAGCCCTGGGGTGGAGGGCTGTCGGCCTTAGCTTCTGGGTGGTCTTGAACAAATACTTGGTGCTGTTGAGATTCCTTTACTCTTTCTAAAAGGAGGATGAGGCTGGGGGTAGTGGGGCATGCCTGCAATACCAGCATGTGGGGTGGGGGGATCACTGCAAGTTTGAAGTCAGCCTGGTCTACACCAGCAAATTCCAGGGCAGACTGAGCTACGCAGTGAGATGGAGTCTCAAGTAAAATGAGATTTAAAAAAATATTTATACCATTCATTTAACAATGTAATGCAATTTGCTAATCCTTGAATGTTAGTATTACCAACTATTAGGATATATAGAAATGAAAATTAGTGGTTAGACATTACAATTGAACTTGTAGTCATATTAGGTGTGTTTTCAAGATCAGATATATTTTAGATAGACAGGTCATCTTCAAACCCTTCAGAGATCTGCAGAATATGGCATTTAAAATGTTCTAATAACTTAGGAATTTTTCTTTTTTGCTATGACTATGAGACATGATGGCTCCTGGCAGTACCAATCTACTTCAGAGAAAATATGGGCATTGAAGAAACTGCATATGGAGTTGACTTTCATTGTGGCAAAAGTTAGCCACTGTACAACAAAGTATCCTCGAATCAACTGCTGACAAACAGGACATACAGGACATGAAACCAAGGACTACCAATTCTTGCCAAAACAAGTGTGGTTGTGGCTTTAACAAAAGGCATCTTCTGAAGCCAGGACAATATGGTACCATCCCTGAAGTGAGTGACCTTTGCAATCTGTAAAAGGTACCATGCCCTTTTCTTTGAAGGCAGCTGAACAGGGAGTGGGCCAATGGCTTCTGATGTGCAATGGAACAGCAGGTGAAACAGTTATTCTTGAAGAATAACTAAGCTCACCCCTCTCAATAGTAGACTGGCATTTAATAGAGGGGTGTGGAGAAGAACGGGATGCCGAGATGACCAAATGTGAGGTCAAACTGTTGACCTTGTATACATCCTAGTTCACAAAAGAGTCTGTCAGATATGCTAAGCCTATAGGCTGAAGATGATGCCCCAACACTGTGGAGAAACCTCAGGTGACTGTCCAGGCAGCTGGCTGTTTCTGTCAACCCAGATTTTTTTTTTTTTTTTGGAAGCTGCTTGCATGCACTTCCTGTTTTTTATTTTTTATTAGGTAATATTATTTCCTTCTTGGGTCTCTGAGGGAGTTGAAGATCAGTTAGTTATAGTTATAATTGTCTTTGTTAAGGATTTCAGAAAAACTCACTAAGAGCTGTAAGTGTATAAATTTGAAAGACGTTATAAGACAGTTCTGTTAGCAATATAAGTTAGGATAGAAAGTGAATCAGGTACATTTTGGACTTACCAAAATAGGATAGATAATGGAATTATTTTCTCTGAATTTGTCAAAAGCAAATGGACTAGACATTGTTTAGGTATTTATTGTTTGTATATATGGTATATATAGTTATCATACTTTTGTATATAGTTTTTCTTATATTAGTTATAACTTTTTCCTTTTTTCCTTTTTTCCTTTTTATTAAAATAGAAAAAGGGAAATATAGTGATATTTTATTTGTATTGAAATGTGATTTTATTTGTATATTAATAAAGTTGCCTTGAGGTCAGAGCAAAAAAAAAAATACAATTAATAAAACGAGGATGATCAGATTAAGATTCTCATCAGGATGCAGTCTGTCTCTCTCCCTCCCTCCCTCCCTCCCTCCAGATGATTCTCACCCCAGGCGAGCATGAGTTGAGTGTAAACTCATCTCTGTCTACTTGGCACTCAAGTTACTGATAAGCAACAGAGCAAGGTTTGGAAGGAGAAATGCTTTGATGAAATCCAACTCAGAGGTGAAAAGGCAGGGTAGCCAGCTGGCTGCAGATCCATTGCTCTATCACATGAAGTCCGACAGGCCCAGGGAACTCATCGCTTTCTGGAGACTTTGAAAGGTCACCTAGGAGGCAGCCGATACCTGTGCTAGGCTGCTGCCTCAACTGCTATGCACTTTGAGTTTTTCCTTCTCTCTTTCTTTCTCTCCCTTTCCATCCACGCATGCATCCATGCATCTCCCTCTCTATCTCTACTGAGTTCTTTCTTCTCAGTCTAAATCCCATGGAGTCTAGAGAAGAATAGCCGGGGTACCCCAGGAATTCCAATGACAATCTTTCCTCTAAACCACAGCACACATGCCAGCTTTAACCGTCCGTGTCTCCACTGAAGAACTGGGAGCATTTCTGTCTCATGGAGTCTGTTCACTGGTCTCTCTTGCGGCTGCTTAGCTTCTCACAAATGCTTCAGCTCCACGGTGCTGAGGTGAGAGGCCTCTCCCACAGCACAAGGCCAGCTACTCCCACCCAAAGTGTATCAAAGTACCCCTAGTAGAAAAGACAGTCTACAGACAGTCTGTGAAACAGGTCCCTTTGTCTCAGGTACAGAGCCCTTCTCTGTCATTTGCAGCCAGGATAGCGGCCCTCGATTCGAAACAGGGCAAAGTCACCTGTAAGCTGTGAAGGAAGGAAACCAAGTTCTCTCTGGCATGGTAAGGCCTTATGCTGTATCTTGTAGTTGTGTGTCCTTTTTACATCCTTAATCTTTAATCTGTGTGTCACAAAACTGAAGCTATTCAATTGAGAAGACAGAGTAGCATAAAGGTTATGTGTACTCTGGCATATAAGAACATTTGTGTGCACAGCATACACGCCTGGGCACACATGTGAAAGATGAAGAACAGCGTGCAGGAGCCAGTTCTTTCCTCTCACTATGTGGGCCCCCAGGAATCGAACTCAGGTCATCAGAGTTGATGGCGAGCACCTTTACACAGCAAGCCATCTTGCCAGCCTCAAATGTCAGGGTTAAAATGGCAAGCTTGGAAACAAGGAAGAAGGTAGGTAAAATGGCTTGTGGCTGGGTGTGAGATAGCTAAGCTAAACAGGTAAGAGGAGACTTAGAGCTGATTAATATGCGATTATAATTCAACTTGCCTTAGGCCCAGGTCAGTGGGGAGATGGGCTTGCTCCTGCTGGCAGCTGCAGGGAGGGGCCAGGCTTCCCCAGAGTTCACTACTTTAAGCCTAGAGTGCCCTAAATATTCATAAAATATTCATAAAAGTCTTTAAAGTCCACAGTGTAGAACCTACTAGGCTAGCCCCACAATGTTAACTGTATGCTGAGAAGAAGGTCACCTGGGGCTTCCCACGCCAGTCCCTCATTGGAGTGTTCTACTTAGCTTTAATTAAACCGCGACTTTCTTAAGTAAACTTCTGCTTTAGCTGTCTGTCTCCTGACTGGATTAATTCCTTCAAGAAAACAAGGAACGAGACCCCAACACCCCCTAAAACCCATCTGGCATAGTACCCAGTGAGACTAGGGGCCACAGTGTTCCATGAGATTCAGAAAATTTATGCTAACTAGTGATTCGGAAAAGCATCATGGGTAAAGTGAAAATCAAATGGGTGTGAAAGGATGGAGGGACAGATGGAACAGAAAAGAAGGTGGAGCCTGGCATTTTAGTCAGGGAGAAGCCTCAACAGAAGGGTGGGCGGGCATGGGAGGGTTTGAGGGGAGTCAGTGGTTCATCTGCTTTGGGCAGGTGGGAGACACCCAAAATGAGGGAGAAGAGCGAGCAGAAGCTGAGACATTAAAACACATCTAGAGTCTGAACTTTTATCAGGTTGGCATTGGAGAGGCCATCAAAAGGTCCCGAGTTGGGCTGTGAAGGACCACCCAGTGTTCTTGGGAGAGGACCTGTGACAGTTGGCCACCACGTGAGTTGGGTTAAGAAACCGCCCAGGACAAGGAAGTTTTGATGGGCATTCTAGGGTGTGTCAGAGAAAGCACAATGAGACAACTGGAGCAAAGACCTGTCAGGCAGAAGACAAGAACTGGTGTTTCATGAGTATTCATCCCCTCAGCACAGCCAGCCTTCTGCCGGGGGTTCCCTTACAGCAGTCTACTTAATCCGCAGTGAGAGTGTGAGGTAGATGCTAGTGTCATTTCATAGACTGTGAAACTGAGACTCTGGTAGCTGTTGCTTGTTTCCGGACCAACACAGCTGGAGGTAGCGCTCAGGTCTAGAGAACCCCAAAACTGTGCTCAGTGGATGGACTGGTCTGATCTGTCTCCATGGCAACTGACTTCACTAACGAAAGGGCAAGAGAAAGATGTAGCGTCAGAGAGTTTCCAGTTTCTCAGAGTGGGCGATGGAGAGTCATGGGAGCAGCAAAGATGGGGAGGTCAAATAAAGGAGTTCCTTTTTCTTGAGAGCTTGGGAGGAAATTGGGGAAGATGAATTAGCTTATGAGCTTGACTTGGCTTTCCCTCAAGGCAAGATGCATGACCAAACCTAAGTATCAGTGGAAAGCAGAGGTTCTGAAAGGTCAGAAGAGGCAGAGCTGCAAGGCTGGACCAGTCAGCTGTTCCATCTGGCCCCTTGTGTTTAGACTGGCACAGGCGGCCATTCTGTTCCCTGGGCCTCTGCATGTAGTCCTCTGACTGCCATCGATCTTTCACACCTGCCCACTCACGTCAGACTATGTCAACACGTGGGCCCAGTCTACCCACTATTTGAGAGACCAGCCTGCCTGCACCAGAAGAGGCCACAACCATGTTTTCCACCAGGTGATCCCACCCACGGGCCACAGCTGGCTGAGCAGTAACAAAGCACAGGCTGAGCAGGAGCCTATACCCATCTGGCAGATGAACAATACTGAACAAGGAACTAAGAGGTGCCTTAGTTCACACAAATAACATCTGGCAGACCTGTGTCTCTCATTCTATAGACAATGGCTAGTTAACCATCCATGTTTTAAGGTCTGGGCTGAGTTTCTTCCCTCTTTGGATTTTTTTTTTTTCTGAGAGTCTGACATTGTAGCTCAGGCTGGCCCAGAACTTACTAGGTAGCCCAGGCTAAATCCAGACTCAAGACAATATGCTGTTTCTCCTTCTGAGTGTTTGGGAGTGTGTGTGTGTGTGTGTGTGTGTGTGTGTGTGTGTGTGTGTGTGTGTGTGTTACCACACCAGTTTGGGGCTGAGATCTTATGAGTCTTTCTTTCCACTCTGCTTTCCATGTTCAACCTGGCATCTGGTGCATTATAGACAGTCAATAAATATAGACGGATGAGTGTTTAGATCTCCATGGCAGACATAGCTTTGTTTCAAACAAGGATATCTTTGTAAGTGGTTGTGATTTGGACTTTAATCACAGTTTGTCTAGTTAGGGTTTCCTTTGCTGCAACGAAACACCATGACCAAAAAGCAAGTTGGGGAGGAAAAGGTTTATTTGGCTTATACTTCCATGCCACTGTTCACCATCAACGAAAATTAGGGCAGGCACTCAAGCCGGGCAGGAACCTGGAGGCAGGAGCTGATGTAGAGGCCATGGAGGCATGTTGCTTACTGGCTTGCTTCTCATGAGTTGCTCAGCTTGCTTTCTCATAGAACCCAGGACCACCAGCCCAGGGATGGTGACACCCACAATGGGCTGGGCCCTCTCCCATTGATCACTAATTAAGAACATGCCTTATAAATGGATCTTATGGAGGCATTTTCTCAGTTGAGGCTTCTCCTTCTCTGATGACTCTAGCTTGTGTCAAGTTGACATAAAACTAGTAAGCACATGTTTCTAAGTTATTTTTTATCATATCAGAGGCCAACAATGTCTCCATTATTTATAATTATTACTGTAAATACTGCAGTTGCTAGGCACATTTATTCATACCTCTTCATAAGACCACGTCTCAAATCTGTTTTAAGGCTAAGTCAATATACATGGAGTTCACCTGTCTGTCTGGGGTGATGAAGTACATTAAGTCTGTACTCCCAACACTTTGGCCATGCTACCCTTTACAAATAGATGGGAAACCCCATCATTATTGTTGTGTATGTACATGATGTGAGGTGGGGCAGGGGATGCATGTGCCACAGTGTACATGTGGAGGTCAAAGGACAAGTTGGTGGTATCTCATGGTCTCTGTTTTTCCTTTCACCTCTATGTGGGTTTGGGGGATCAATAAGGTTATCAGGATTAGTGTGGCAGGTACTTTATTTGTGGAACCATATCACAGGTTCCAGCAAGATTTTTTTTAAGTGTGCATGCATGGGGAGGTGCGGAACACAAGTGTCAGAGGATAATTTTGGCGGATCTGTTTTCTCCTTCCATCTGGGGATTGAACTCAGGTCGTCAGGCTTTCAAATCAAGTGATTTTACCTGCTGAGCTATCTTGTTGGTCCTGTATCTTATAATTCGAATGCATGTTGTCTAGTAGGTTGCCAATACATGTTGAATTGTATTTTCTTTTACATTTGACTAACACAAACTATATCATATATTATATAATATGTATTGTGGCAGGTCCTGTTTTGTTGAGAATGGTACAGGTCATGTGAAATGGGAAAGAGATGCTAGGATTTGGGGGTTCAAAGAAGTAAAGTGAGATATCTGGGGTGAAAGATGGGATATTATAGGGGTTTGTGTGTATTCTAGTTTGTGGTCAAGAAAGACTATTAAGGGATGTGTTTGGCAGCCACATAGAGCAGTAGTGCCAACAAACAACCAAATGTCTTCTGATGCTTCCATTTTGGAAGAATGCTGCACTCTATAGAAAAATGTGGAAAGTCCTTTATACAAAGAAATCAATTTACTATCTCAATTGACTGATGGATCTCACAATGGTAGGCTGGGATGAAACACCAGAGGAGCACGTGACCCTCCCCACCTAAAGCTGGTGCTCTCCAAGGTGCTTGACTCACAGACCGGAGTCCAGTAAGGTTTTCTTTGACTGGTTTCTCTCAGCATCCTTGGCATCCACATGATGAGGACCAGCTATGGGCAAAAGTATCTGAAAGCTCTTTCCCTGCCCAGCCATTGCTGTGACAATCTGTCTGCTCAGTGCAGACTGTCAGTGTTTCTGCCGGAGTCAATCTAGTGGAACCCGTCGACATGAATTTGTGTGTCTTTTTAGTGTGGACAGCACAGATGGGAAATCTTGAATCAATTCATTTTATTGAATGAGAATTTGATGAAAAATTTAAAACTGAATGACATACTAACTTTATTATGGCTTCCTTCCTTCCTTCCTTCCTTCCTTCCTTCCTTCCTTCTTTCCTTCATTCCTTCCTTCCTTTCTTTCTTTTAAAAAATGTTACCTGGGCAGTGGTGGTGCATGCCTTTAATCCCAGCACTCAGAAGTCAGAGGCAGGTGGATCTCTGTGAGTTCGAGGCCAGCCTGGGCTACAGAGTGAGTTTCAAGAAAGGTGCAAAGCTATACAGAGAAATCCTGTCTTAAAAAACCAAAACCAAAACCATGTTACTAGAGTGTTATACTTCCTACCTTTTATTTACTAAAACTGTTTGTAGATTTATTTAAGTTTTACATGTATGAGTGTTTTGTCTGCATGTACAGATATATACCACATGTGTGCCTGGCACTCTCAGAGTTTCAGAAGAGGGCATTACATCCCCTAGAACTGAAGTTACAGATGGTTGTGAGCCACCACGTGGGTGCTGGGAATTGAACCTGGGTCCTCTGGAAGAACAAGTGCTCTTAACTGCTGAGTTGTCTCTCTAGCCTCTGGTATGGTTTTCTTTGGAAAATTTCAGTTCGTAATGCTAGTTTATTCTAGACAGGATGCTAAAAGGGGGACGTCCCTACCTTACAGCTTTTCCCAAAAACCCTCAAAGCTGAGAACAGCACAGTAGGTAGATACCATAGCAGCCATGTCTGACGCAAAGGTCTAAACCACCTTGCAGAATAAGCCATGACATTACAAAGTTTGTTCAGCAACTTTAGCCCATCAGCTGTTCCTTGGCTGCTGAGGGAAAGAAAAGAGCCATGAGGAGGCCAGTGGAGAGTGCAGTTCCTGGGGTTGTGGTACTCAGCTTCCTAGTGTTGTGATAGATAGCTAAGAAAATCAACTTTAAAAAAGGAATGTCTTGGGGCCGGGCGGTGGTGGCACACACCTTTAATCCCAGCATTTGGGATTCAAGGCAGAGCCAGGTGGATCTTTTGTGAGTTTGAGGCCAGCATGGTCTACAGAACGAGATCTAGGAAAGGCGCGAAGTTACACAAGAATGTCTAATTTTGGCTCACGGTTTTAGAGTTTCCAGCCCATAGTCACTTGGCCCTGTTGCCTTTGGGCCCATAGTGAGCTCACACATCTTGGAAGAAACAAAACACATGGCACAGGAAAGCTGCTCATCACACAGTGGCCAAGTAGCCATGGGACCAAGGTCCACATATGAAGGCCATGGTCCACATATGTCCTTCAAGGGAATGTTTCTAATGACCTAGTTCCTTACACTCAATCCCACCTCCTCACATCTATACGACCTCCCAATTCTACTACCATGTGAAGACCAAGTCTTTGACACAGGAGCCTTTGGGAAACATTAGATGGAGAGCATACCAGTGCATCATGGGAGTGCTAAGAATTTCTGTGCCTGCAGCATGGAGGTGTGAAAGCTAAGTTAGGAGAAGCTGCATGCACAGATAGTTTGAGAGCTTAGAGTTCAGGCCTGGTGCGTGACTCTCATAATAACAGTTTGAAAACCTGAAGCTATGCCAATTGCCTTTTATCCAACACCATTATTTGGTAATAATGTGGCCCATAGAAGGAAGCTAACTGGAGGTCATATTTGAAGAGAACTTACCAACAGCCTCCTAGTAGGAGGGGAATCATGTCTTGGTAAGAGTTATTAGAGTTTCTATTGCTATGAAGAGACACCATGACCATGGCCATTCTATAAAGGAAAATATTTCATTGGGGCTGGCTTACAGTTCAGAAGTTTTGTCCATTGTCATCATTCAAGAAACATGGCCTCATGCAGGCAGACATGGTGCTAGAGAAGGAGCTGAGGGTTCTACGTCCAGATCTTCAGGAAGCAGGAACAGAGAGACACTGGGCCTGGCTTGAACATTTGAAATCTCAATACTTCCTCCAACACGGCCACAACTACTGAACAAGGCCACACCTCCTAATAGTGTCCCTCCCTATGAGCCTATGGCGGCCATTTTCATTCAAACCACCACAGACACTAACGACAGAACTCCACCAGTCACTTTAAATATACAGGTATTTAGTAAAAGACACTAGCAACTTACAGAATCTTAAGAAACTTCAGTTTGGTGTCCCAATAGCAGGTCCTTCCAGAAAGAATAGCCTGAGAAAGGAGCTCAAAATGGCCCGGCACTGATTCTAGGACCGAGATGAACCTGTGGTCACCCACACTAGCCTCATGGAAGCCAGGCCCACCTGCCCATTTCCTCCTATTGCTCACTGACTTCAGCATGAAGGCACCGGTAGCACCTCTATCAGCAGAATCTTCTTCACTGCCCAGGTCCTGGCTTCAAGGGAATGGGAAACAGCTAGCCAGCGCATTGTGGAATTGTCCTTGGAACTCTAGGTGGGCAACCGGCACGATGCCAGGAGGTATGCAAATGATGGTTGTTCCCTCACCCCAAGGGAAAGGTTTCCTTCGGCTCATGGAAGTCAGGGCTAAGGGAAGGATGAGTCAGTCGTGAGCTAAGGACAGGAATTGCATAGACAGGTCTTGGGGTGACCTAGAAGATGGCTTTCCAGAGAGATGGGAGAATAAGAGCTAGTAGTGTGTGTCCACTACGCCATGGAGTGCCAATGCCTATAACAACTTCTTCAAATAAGTATTTATTCTGCCTCCTGCTGCCCCCTGTGCTAGACCACCACAATCCATGGTCATCAAATAGTAGCTGGGGGAGGGGACAAAGGGGAGAAGGATGGAGATATTATCTAGGCCTGTTTGCCCAGTGGACATATTTGCCTAGTACAGGCCTGTGAAAGTGCAGGCAAGGGTTAAGCAGGCAAGAGTCTGCAGTTTTGAGGGTGGGATCACTGCTTTGGAAAGTTCTCTTCAGTGTATGAACAGGTCCTGGAGGCTTATCTGTTATCTAAACAGGGTGGTGAAGGCTGCGGAACCTCACCTGAGATTCTGTCCTGGAGTGGAAGAGAACAGAACTGATGGACAATTTGGATGGATCCTCTGCCCTCAAGCAAGCCTGCTTCAATAAACCAGTAGGTTAGCAGGGTGGTTGTGGAGCACGCCTTTGATCCCGGCACTCCGGAGGCAGAGACAGGTTATAAGCATTATTGTTATAAGAGCGCTTATATTGGCATTAATTTTTTCAGGATGATTTTGTTTGTAAAATCAGTTGGGAAGCATGGAAGGAAGTGTAGAAAAAGAGGAGACAAGAGAAGCATTCAAGAGGAGAAAAGTGAAGCCAAGACAGGGGCATCACATGGCTTGTAAACACCGAGTCTCCACTCACCTGGCTCCTCTGACCAGCCGAACTGCGTCAAGTCAGCTGTTGGGGTCATGCTAGCTGGTTCCTTTAAAGAGGAGCTTCTGCCTCTGTAACCATAGCTGGCCCTCAGCAAGCATCGTCAGGCAAACTCACCTACAAGCCGCGCTGCTAGTGAGTAGTTGAGTAAGATCCTTGTTCAGGGAGCCCGGCTCTGGCAAAGGCTCTTAACCCAGCACAGGGCACGTTGAAGTTGCATGAAAGGCAAAGCGAGCTGCCTGCCGATGTTCAGTCTTGGAGGAATGAAGGTAAGAACAGTCTCCCTTCATCTGCCCTTCACTGCCGACCTCTGCTCCTCTCCAATCCTCTCAGTGAGAGGCATCCAGAGAGAGCCACTGTTGTGATTTAGATCTTGACTCTTTCCCCAACTCCAATGTTAAAAAGCTTGGCCACCAGCCTAAGATGCTATCAGGAAGTGGTGGAAGCCTCAGGGGCGAAGTTAGCTCCCTGAGGGTCTGCTCTCCAATGGGATGTTAGAACTCCAGGCTTGCCCTCTCTGTCTCTTTCTCCTTCCGGGTCTCCATAAGGCCAGCTGCTTTTTTCCAGCCATGACATCCTGCCACTCCACAGGCCTAAGAGAGTAAGCCATGAACTGAAACTGTAAGTCAAATGAATCTTTCCCCGAGGTAAGGAATTAGCTCGAGTATTTTGTTACAGTGATGGAAAGCTGACAGTCACCCTCCATCTGAGCTTTGAGTATCATATCTCATACTTCTATACAAATGAAAACCTGTGTTCTACTCTGATTGATGAGATAATGGCAGAGAGTGGCTTAAGAGACAAACAGACTTAATGGACCATTTTGCTTAATGAAAGCGCCATCTGGGCAGATTATTCTGGGTGAAGAGGAAGAAAAAAAATGTAAACTTCTCCAGAACAAACAAACAAACAAACAAAACCCAAAACCAAAAGGAATTCACCGCGATGAGCCTGGCAGCAGAGACCAAGGAGGGTCTTGATTACATGGATGAATAAGTCAGAAGCACAAATGGTACAGAGACCTGTAGGGAGAATGTAAAGTCCCGAGTCAGTGTGTACTATTTGACACAAGCATGGCCATTTAAGGACCAATGCCTCAGACATATGGGAGTGACAAAGTCTTCCCTTCCTACAGGGTGAAGCTCAGAGGGGTGGTAAAGCCTTTCTTGGGTCTGGGTGTGAATGTTGACTAAGTCTATAGAAAATGTCCTCCATTGTTTTCTCTCCTCAGAAGGTCGTGACCTGACGATGATTCCTCAACAGAGATGGATCCTACCAAGATTAGCCAAACCCGTCTCCTTGTTCAGCTGTGTATAATAACTCTCCCTACTTGTTTTTAGGTATGTGATAACTTCTTCTCCTTGTTCAACTACATACAATACCCCTGCTTCTCTGTTTAATTGCATGTAATAAACATGCTGAGCTTTCAGGGTGCTATGGCTTCTCCATCCAATAGCCTAGCCCACCTGCACCCAACGTTTCTGTGTCCATGTGATGGTGTGTTTGTTTTTTCTTCATTCCCTCCCCACTCTGGTTAGGTCAATCCCTGGAGCCCTGCAGACCACAGCAGAGACCAAAGAAAATTCTTTGAGGGCTACAGTGGCCAAGAGATTTTAAAAAAAGGATGCCTATCCACCATGTGGCTTTCTGCAGTGAGCCATTATGCTGTTTTGTCCCATCAGCCAGATGGTGTCTTCAATGGGCCCTCTGAGAAGAGAAAGGCAGGGAGGGCAAAACCTTGAGACAGTGGGGCACAGAAGGAGGGGCCAAGATGGGAGCTATGGAGACATGAGCTACCTGGCCTTTCCAAGGGGGTCTGCCATATTGGAAGGAATGCTGGATTTTCTGGACACATATGTAGACAGCTGTTTAAGTTGTCTGAGTCCATTGTGACCTAATTCTTAAGGAGCAGTTGATTACAGCAACTCAAATAACTTCTTGTCCAGAGCTGATCTGCTCATCTCTCTACACTCTGAATTGCTTTAGCTCTGGACCATTCAACTCAACTCCCCTTCTGTGGACCTCGGTCTGCCTTCATCTAGGTTTCTCTATTCAACAATGAGTGGAACTTTTCCCTCACTTGAACCTTGGCACCATCTCCTGGCTTTCCCTCTGTCTCCGCTCACAGGTCCTGAGTTCAGAAATAGGCTGCAGGATAAAACTTTCCACTAGGTTAGTTTCCTGCTCCACCCTCACTCCTCATTCCCTCTACCCGATGCCCATCTGCCCAAACTGGAAGAAGTGGGCACTTCTGTAAAGAGGTATGTGGCTCAGGGTTAAATGCAGAAACCAGAGTAAGCATGTGCCCTAGTCAGTTCAAAGCAGACACAGGGAGTTCAAGGCCAGCCTAATCTACATAGCAAGTTCTAGGCCAACTATCACTATGTGATGAGACGTTGTCAAAAAAAAAAAAAGCAGACAGATGTATTAGGAAACATCTGATGGCTGACAGAACTATTAAGAAATGGCAAATAATTATTAGAAAAGCTGACTTTTAATGCAATACAGGGACATTGGACTATGTGTAAATCTTGCATAATTATGAAGCTACTTGACAAATTTGCAAGTTTCTTTCATATAGCTGTTGTTTCTAAAAAATACTTTACTATCACACCTTTAATCCCAGCACTCAGAAGGCAGGGGCAGGTGGATCTCTGTGAGTTCAAGGCCAGCCTGGTCTACATAGGGAGAACTTGTCTCAAACAACAAAAAGGCAGGACAAGGGCTGGAAAGTTGGCTCAAAGGTTAAGAGCACTAGCTGCATTTCCAAAAGATTGAGGTTTGATTCCCAGCAACCACATGGTTCACAACCATCTGTCATTCTAGTCCCAGGGGATCCAATACCATTTTCTGGCTTCTAAGGGCACCAGGCATGCCCATAGTATATAGACATACAAGTAGGAAGAATACTCTTACACATAAAAATAAATGAATACAATTTAAAAAAGAAGATGGAGTAAATAGGACATAAAAAAAACACTGATAGGGCCAGTAATGTGCCATGGTCAGGAAGACCATGACTTGCCAGCTCTTGTGCCTACAGCAATCCATACTTATTAGATGGATGGATTGAACCCTGCCACAAACCTCCCCAGTGAGTGGAATCCAGGTTCACACCAATAACAAAAGAGATAAACAGCATTCATCTCATCATCTACCTCAAACCTTTCAACAGTGATTCTACTTAGTAAAATCCACATGATAGCCAGGATTATAGCTGCAAGGGAACCTAGTAAACACTGTTTGACTCTATGCCCTGTGCCACACAAGCACACACAAGAAGGAAGTTGGATGAGATGGGCTTTGTTAACACAGAGTTGGGTTAACATTCTTTAGTGGCTCTTCAGAACCCTTTTCTCCAAATAGGTTTATTGTCCACTTCTTTGAAATGACTGAGGATAACCCTATGTGGCTCATGGGAAAATGATTCATAATCCAACTATTATTTACTGTAGGTTGCTTCATGGTTTCCTCCAGCTAGTTGACACATCCGTTTAGCAATGGCTGAGACAGATACATAGCGTACCATGGCTCTAAGCTACTGCATAGGTCTGTTTGGGAGTCAACAACAGTGATAGCATGAGTGCAGCCTTACAGGTCTCATCTCTGAAGCCCTACCAAAAGCAGAAAGGATAAACCTCTTGGGACTTGTTTCCAGGAAATTAAAGGGAGGGACAAGTCAACTTTGTTTTGAGCAGCTGATAAAGCATCGCCTCTCCTGCAGCTCCAAACAGCGCATACTCTTCCCTCTTGTTTGCTTGTTTTCCACTGTCCCAGCATTCCCCAGTTAGACCCAGCTGGTCCCAGTCATAAATACACTCTTCCTGAGACAGTTCAATCCTGTGAAGACAGCAAATGCTGGCAACCTCACTTAGAAGAGTCGCTTTCTGGCCTGGCTTTGCCAGAGTTTGGATAAACACTCAAGCCTAGGATGTTATTCAGTGGTGCTTTCAGAGTCTCCAGAGGATTTTCTCTTTGCAGTGAGTGAGCCAAGCTCGAGGGGGGAAAGTCACACATTTTGTGACCCAT
Source organism: Onychomys torridus (assembly GCF_903995425.1). Classification (NCBI taxonomy): domain Eukaryota; kingdom Metazoa; phylum Chordata; class Mammalia; order Rodentia; family Cricetidae; genus Onychomys; species Onychomys torridus. The sequence continues at coordinate 56,004,905 of NC_050452.1, read as the reverse complement.
CCTTGGAAAAATGTGTGTGTTTTCTCTGCCAGGTTTACTGATTTACTTGTGCTACAAAGATGAGGCCAACTGGTTCAAACTGGGAAGGTTATTTTTTTTAAGACTGAATAATCCAGCAATAAGAATTAGTTAGATCCAAGACTGAATTAACTTAAATTTCATGTATTTTTATTTGTGCTGAATTTATATGTAGATTAAACTTCAAAATAAAGTTTTAAATTTGCCATAAAAGTGAAGGATTGGATTATAGAATCAGGGAATTAATACTTAGAAGGAAACATCTGAGTACCAACATTCCTAATAGGTTATCTTGGGTGTTACTGTAAAGATGACTTAATCTCATCCACTGCTAGAAAAAAATTCTTGGCAAAAAAGAAAAGATGTTTTGTTTAGAGGAAGGCAGGAACATTCATTAAGAAAACAAAATGACACTGAAATATCCTTTTATTGGGGTTTGGTGTTGATTCAAATTGTGAAACTTGTTATGTGCATTTGTGCATGCTGTATAGCATTTCTGAGCTTATTTCCTCATTGGTGTGGAATTCAGCCTTAATCTCATCAACTGCTTCTTGAAAACAATTGAATTTAATGGTGATAAGGCATATTCCATCCATTCTTATCCCATCTAGTCAATGGAATACATTTCTTGAATATTTTAGACGACTCGGGGGTGCCTGGTATTAACTCCCACACAATCCACTTGGAGGCCACATTGATTACTATGTGGTTTTCACTTTGTTTTTTTGGGGGGTAGTTTGGGGGAGGGAGGTTGGGGTATTTGTTTTGGTTTTGTTGTTATTATTTTAAAGCTGGCGTGTTGCATCTAGGGCCTTGGGCATGCTAGGCAAATATTCTACTATACAATTATATACCCAAGCCTTCTTCCTTAGTTTTTCATGCAGACATCTGCTAACTGCTGTTGGGGAATGCTGTCTTCTATTGGGGAATTTTGCTCAAATCATATCTATCCTGGAGTGGCCATCTTCGATAGATCAAACTGTTACGTGGATTTCAAACCCCAGTGAAGGAGACTGCTTCATTCCATGTATTAGTTAGTATGATTTTGGCTGCTAGTGAATAGAAAATCCAATCAATGAGATGATTTATTATCTGGCAGGTGGTAGAATAGAAGATAAGAAAAGAAAACATATGATTGAGACAAGATGCAAGAAACACACCCAAACTAACAGTCTCTCTTACGGCTTGAGTCTGAAACATTCCCCACAGACTCATAAGTTTGAACTCTTAGCCCTAACTCTTGGTGCTGTTCTGGGAGGCTGTGAAACCTTAGGGATATGGGGTTTAGATGGCAGAGGTAACCCACCATGGTCAGAAGGTTGAAGGTTTCAGCCACTTCTGATTTCAGGCTGCTCTGTCTGTTTCCTGGTCCACGTCTTACAGCCAATCCTAGATTATGCACTCCTGCTGCCATATAGCTGCTACTCTTCCAAGCTGTCCCCACGGGGATGGACTGTCTCCTCAGAAAGCAAAAGTAAATCTCTCCTTCCGGAAGCTGTTTCTGTCAGGCATTACGTCACAGGAATGGTGAAAGTAACAAACAGGTTACTTAGTTGTGATCTGTTTCTCTTCCACACATTCAAGGCTAGAGACAAAGTGTGGGGTTTCTGTAATAATGGTACTTAGTGAAATATGAAGACACATGCACCTTCCAGGCTCCTTCCAGCTCCTATTCTGCCCTTTCCTAAAGCAACAGGAAATGGCCGCTGTGGGCTAAGATAGTGGCTAGAGATTCATTTCCCGCCTTCATGCTTCTAGCGTTAGAAAGAAGAAAGAGTACAGATGATGTCCTTGGACTGTCTTATAGAGAAAGCTCCTAGACGTTGTCACATGATATTTTTGCTTGTATTTCACCAGCCGGGCCTTAGTTACATGGACCACCAAACTTCAAAGAGATCTCTTCACTCTAGATGGCCAGGTGCCCAGCTATGGAAGGACTCAAATCTGTGGCAGATGGGGAGAAAAGCTGGAGGGAGGGACAATGTCTGCCAAAGCACCTTCCAGGTGGATGAGTTCCAGGGCTCCCCCTGCTTTCCTCTGAGTCTCTTGGCTTCCTCTGTTCAGTGTTTCACTCTAATTTGGTAACTGTGTGAGCACACCCAGAACAGGCCACAGTGATGGGATCCAGAGAGTGAAGGTTGCTTCTGGATAGACTGCTTCTGGGAGAGGATGGCGTGGTCGGCTTCCACCAAGGCCCATCTTGATCCCGCCAGTGGCAAAGGGTGTGAGGCCACTTTGTAGCCAGTAAGTCTACCTTCAGGCCGGGATGGGGCAGATGCCTAGGGTAAGCTTCCTTATGTCCCTGGAAGAAGGGTAACTGTTCAAGTTGGGGCTAGTTAGAAAAAGAGAAAGGGGTGGGCAGGTGCTGGGCAGAAGACCCTCCCATCTGCATTGAAAAGAGGTGGGAACGAAATCTGCTGCTTGTGACCATGGGCATACACGAGTTTTAGGATGACCTCCGATGGTTTGTCTGTCTTTGCTGCTGTCGTTTTTACACCCCTTACCACTTAAGATGCAGACATGAATCCCTGTGTGTGAACTCAAGGATGTGACTAGCAAATACCACCTCCTGCTGATCCCTGCAACAACAGATTTGCAGCTGAGTCCAGTCCTCCTGTCCCTCAGTGTGAGCTCCTTCTTCGGGTGACTTGTATGTAAGGATATCTACTGAGCTCACACCACTGGGTTTGCAAGATATACTGAGTCAAAGTCCAGGCTGGAATCCACCCTGGGCATGACAGAGAGACAGTAGTTACCTACCCCAGAAGGGTGTAATGAAACTTTTGTGTGTACCTTTGAGTACCTGTTTTCACTTTTCATATCATCATATCTCTCGTGTGTGGCCTGTGGTAATAAGTGATACATTTGAGTTAGAGGACCAGTATGTAAGCTATGATAATAAGCAATCCCTACAAGTCAGCAGTTGGGGATGTTAGATTTAGGAAGACAGCATGTGTAGATGCTTCCTATATGATAAGAGCATTTGTACCTGTGCGTTTCCTCCATTATGAAGGGCAAATTCACTTCAGCCTCCTCTCACACAATGTCCCATGCTGCAACGCGTAAGATGACTCTCTTTCTGCTTGCCTTTCTCTGTCTGTCCCCCTCTCTACAAAATGGCTCCAATAGTAAAAGGAAGGCTGTCTTCTTTGTGTCATTCAGGGAGGGGAAGAAACCACACACATGAACAGCCGAGTCCACCTCGCAACACTTAGCGATGTGGAGATCCAGGAGGCTTGGGTGACTCGGTTTGTTGCTTACAGTCGTTACTGGATGAAACACCATTTTAGCGAGGAAAGAAACCTTCATTTTTTTCAGTATAGTTGCAGTATATTGGGGTTGTAAAAGCTTGTGTTTTATCATTGATCTGGCAAGGACTATAAGTATGAAAAGAAATGGTGGGATTATGGGATGTTTTCTTTTTATTAGACACTTCATTTATGCCTTTGCAGGGAAGGCATGGCCATGTCCTGGGTTGTTTAAACGTCACCTAATCCTGTTAAAATCACTCACTGTCCTTGTCATACTTTGGTTGGTCTTTCCATATTGAGAAGGCGTTTCCCCGTAGTACCTTCAGAGAAGGTGCATCTGCAGTGGGCTTCCATTCTGTTTATCGATAGGGTCGATACATAGGGATCGGAGTGCACTAAATAACTCCGGGATCAAGGCGAAGGGCTGCCGCTCATGGTTGAGTTTATTTCCTTATTCCTGGAGAAGCTGCCTTCAGCCCCAGGGTGAAGGGAGGGCTGTCTCCTCTCTGGACTGCTGAGAAGCCTAGCTGGCCTCTCCTCAGCACAAACATTCGATGGTGTTTCCATCCCAGGCCCCAGGCTCTATGCCTCACTCAATCACACCTTGGGAAGGTACATTTCTTCCCCTGTAAAGTTATCCAGAAATGACATAAAATGGACAGAGCAGAATTTCCTTACAGTGAAACTGTCTGATGTCTTACCAGATGCTTCTGCACACAAAAACCAGACTCTTGCTTCTCTGTGCCCCATCTTCTAACACTGAGTCTCATTTGGTTTTCCAGCAGCCCTGGAGGAGCATGCCTGATGGTGAATGAGGCGGGGAGACCCTGACCTCAGCATGGCCACACATGCTGAAGGTAGCCCCCGAAGATGAGGGCTGACGGCCCACTCCTCAAGGGTGGGAAAATACGTTCCTCGTTCCTAGAAGGGACAGGCTTGAGCAGCACAGAACATCAGCAGGTTTTTCTGTAGTACTTAACCTTCCACGTTAGTCCCTATTGCTTAAGGCAGGAGTCATTCAGCCCAAATCATTGCTGATAAGAGGCTGGTTTCATCTGGCCTTTGTCACTTTATCTGGGACGGCTTAGGAAAGTTTCTTGGCTTCACACTCAAAAACACCTAAATAGCAGTTCTGCATTTGAGGAGTTGGGTTGCTGACCACAGAAGTCAACTCTGGCCATCTTGAGAGAAAGAACTCTGTTTCTTAGAATAGTGTGAGAGACTCTCAAAATCACAGGTCAGCAATCATTTAGAGATTGCTTACCCCAACTCTCAGTCCACTCAGCTGTATCTAAAAGCAAGATCATACGGGAAGAACCTGTACCCTACACCGAGCACTTCACTGGGTCAGTGTGCAGGGGTCGCAGGGTTACAGCCTCTTGCTAGACCACTAAAATGGCATGTCTGGCTATGCTTCAGTCAGAAATTGTGTGCACCGGGAAGAGGTATTTAAGATGGAGTGAATATAAATGTCTGTGTTCGATAGTCGATACATATAGATTCATAGATTTCAGTATGTGTGCTATGGAAAGGCACTTTGTCTACCTGAAAGTACCTGGGAAAGTTCCTCATTGACTTAAATTAGGCCTTGGAGAATGAGCTCAGAGAGAAGTTGTGCCCACCAGGGAGACCGTCAGCTACATCAAGCAGAGGGAACCACATGTGTAAAGGCTCGGAGGTGAGAGAGAAGCTGGAGTAACCCTCCAGCACCTGGCCCTTCTGCCACCCCATGGACTCTTTACCTCTTACCCAGGTGCCCGGGAAGCATCTTTGGCCCCTGTTCAGAGGGAAGCCTGCCCACTTCTGACTCATGGGAGGCACTCCCTGTTCCCACCTTTCTTGAGCCAGTGCCTATGGTTCCTCTGGGCCAAGCCAGGCCCCGCCTGATCCTGTTTGACTCGTGTGTTCCACCAGGATCTCCACCAGGGGTGACGCGACCTGGGTCCCCCAGTGCCTTCCGGGTGACAGCAAAGTCCGGATGAGTACAAAAGACTGGTCGCTTCTCATGCAGGTGAGGCTCCCACTGATGTCAGTCCAGTCTTAGGAAGCCGGTGGCAGGTGCGGGGTGCAGTTTGGCTCTGGAACATAGCTCTGCTTGTCCTGTTTTTATTACCAAATGTGGAAGGAATCCCAGAGGGATGTGGAGTTTCCATTGACAGCCCAGAGGTGATGAAGTTTGCCAACTTGAAAACCACTGCATGAATACAATAAAGAAAACATCTAACACACACACACACACACACACACACACACACACACACACACACACAATCAACTTCACTATCAGAAAATTTGCAAGCTAATGGCTGCTGGCATTTATGGAGCACTGAGAGTGTGCCAAGCAACGGCTTTGCAGGAATGAACATGGCATCATTGCAAAGACCCTAAAACAGGCCCAAACTGAAGAGGTTAAGCAGCTCAGGCACTCTCCTCGACTTCAGGATATCGTGAAGATATCTAAGATGCTCTGTGTTCTACAACATATCAACGTGTTTGCTCATCAACGTTGTCTCCATTCATCTTCCTATCATAGAGTCGAATGCAGGTGTGTATTCCTCCTTTACAAACAAGGACACAAATGCAGGCTCAGAGAACATAAGGGCATTAGAAATGAGTGAGTGCTGCGCTGAATTTGGCAACCCATGTAGGTGTTCTGATCCCTACTCTGCTCATCTTCCTTTTTTGCCCTCTAGTGAATTGGAGCGTATGTAACCCAAAAGTACACTACAGTTCTTCATAGGGAGCTTGCCCATCTGTCACTGTGATTTAAAAAATGATAATAGTAATAATAAAGCTGGGCGGTGGTGGAGCACGCCTTTAATCCCAGCACTCCGGAGGCAGAGGCAGGCGGATCTCTGTGAGTTTGAGGCCAGCCTGGTCTCCAAAGCGAGTTCCAGGAAAGGCGCAAAGCTACACAGAGAAACCCTGTCTCAAAACAACAACAACAACAACAACAATAATAATAATAGTAATAATAAAGTTGACAAAAAGCAACTTAGGGAAGAAAGTTCTAGGTCAACCCATCACAGAAGGAAGCCAGGGCAGGAGCTCGAGGCAGGAGCCTTGAGGCAGGAACTGAAGCAGAGCCCACATTGCTTACAGGCTTGCTCCCTCTGGTTTGCTCACCTTCTCCAAGCCTATCTGCCTAGGGATGGCACTGCCTGCAGTGGGCTGGGCCCTCCTTGTATATCAATCATCAATTAAGATCATTCCTACAGTTGAGTGACTCTATCTCTTCTTCACCTAAGTTGCTTTGGGTCAGAGTTTTTTGTTTGTTTGTTTGTTTGTTTGTTTTCCCATCACAGCCACAGAAATAAAACCAGAATAAGAATCTTTGTAGGTTTGAATGAAACCAGAATAGGAATCTTTGTAGGTTTCTGGTTTTCTTTCACATCAAAAGCAGAGGAATTTGTTTAAAGAACCAGAGAAAGGTCTGTGTTTTTGCGCAGACCTAAATATACTCACTTGTACTTTCTTGTGCCTCACTGTGAGGCACAGGGTCCTGTGACTTTCTGTTTTCATTTATCCAGTCGAGGGTTAAATCTTCTTTCGGGAGGAGTTAGGACTCAGCCCCACCTTGGGCTTCTCCTACTTGACTCCCTTGGGTTTGCTATCCTCTTGTGGTGACAGCTCTGGACACATAGGGCTAACCCCTTGGCCTCCCTGCCACCCACCTTCAGTCCTTCTCACGTCCTCAGCCGGAACGGCAGCGTGGTGAGTCCTGCTGCCATCCCTGCACTTTCTCAGCTGTCCCCGGATTGTCCCCCGTGTCCATTCCATTGCACTCCTCTGAAGACAGCAGTGTTCCTAAGCCTAAGTGTCCTCCTCCTCCTTCGATTCCAGGAACAAGGAAACAACAACAGCAAAACACCTGTATTCTCCATCGTCATCACCTGGCCCAGTCAAAGTGAAGTGTTTGTTTGTTTGTTTGATCTCATCGCCTGAAAATTAGCATGTGTCAGAGGAACTGTTTCTCAAAACTCCTGAGGGTAAAATTCGTGAAACCAAGCAAATTTGCAGTGGAGGTGTAACCAACGCGACCAAACCCTGTTCACTTGATGCGGCAGACAGGGCCACTGGTACTGCAAACACTGAGTCTGCTTGAGATACCACTGTGATTAGGGCCACGCAGAGCAGAATCCATTGGTGTTCACGCCACTGCCTGTGTCTTGTGTAGACTCTCAATTCTCCTGCCTCTTTATGCCACCCAAATAGAAGGTCTGGAGAAGTCACCCATTTGACATTGGCTTACCATAAGCATTTGCTTGCCTGTGAAGTCCTCCTGCTGGTTTCTCACTGTCTCTAGTTGTTTAGATTGTGTGTCAACATGATAAAGACAGAAAGAGGCACAGACAGTGAGTGGGAAGTTGTGGCACTGTCAGGCCAGCAGACAAACTGGGTCACATCCCAGTGGGGGACTATGAAGTCACCTCAGTGGGCTGTAAGAAGCACTTGGTAAGAGAATGGTGCAGAGGACAATGTTTAGTCTCACATGGTATCAGAGTCAGTATTGATTCAGGAATGTGCCGTACTGTGGTAATCCCTTTATAACTCTGTGGCCAACACCTGACAGGAACAATTTTCAGGAAGGAAAAGTTCACTTTGGCTCATGGCTTCAGAGAGTCGAGTCCATGGTCATCTGACCCCAGGCACTAGGGCCAAGCGTCACGGTTGCCGAAGTGTGTGGTGGAAGCTTTGCTTCTTGGTGACTATGAAACTAAGAAAGAAAGATGCTGGCACTTTGCTGCCCCCTCCCCTTTTTTAAAAATCTTTTTACCCTGTCTAGCTACCTAGGATAATGACACCCACATTCAAGAGAGGTCATCCCCCTTGGCTAATTCTCTCTGAAATCATCCTTATAGAAACATTTAGAAGTAGGCCTCACCAATCTAGGGGACTCTAAATCCAGTGGAGTTGATATGTGTGCACATGGGTGAGTATACCAAAATATGCAGGTGGGACTGATCCAAATAGAAGCTAGTATCAGCTTTGAGGCAAGACCAGAGACAACCAGTCTGGCAGGCTGAATAATGGCTTCTAAAGATAGCAGGTTTTGGTTATTAGGCCATGTCAATGTTATTCTATAAGGAAAAAAGTGTCTTTGCACATGTGATTAATGAACAATAAGAGATGGAAATTAGATTATACTAGACTACAGGGCATGGGGTATACTATCTCAGGTGTTCTTTATTTTTGCATGTAAGTGTATGTGTGGTATACATGTGCATGTGTGCACTGCTGTGGAGGCCTGAGATTGACATCAGCTGTCTTCTTTAATTGCTTCCCACTGAATACACTGAGGCATGGTCATTCGCTCACTATTTCAGCTAATCTAACCACCCAGACAGAGTACCCAAGGATTCCCTGGCTCTGCCTCTTGCATGCTGGGACTATATGTAAGCCACCATGAGCACCTGGATTGTATGTAGGGCCCTAATCTTGGTCTTCATATTCACTGGGCAAGTGCTTTTCTAACTAAATCATTTCCCCAGTTCTATGGGCATTCTCATAAAAGAAAGACAAAGCAGCCGGGTGGCAGCGGCGGCGGCGCACGCCTTTAATCCCAGCACTCAGGAGGCAGAGGCAGGCAGATCTCTGTGAGTTTGAGGCCAGCCTGGGCTACCAAGTGAATTCCAGGAAAGGCACAAAAAGCTACACAGAGAAACCCTGTCTCAAAAAACCAAAAAAAAAAAAAAAAAAAAGACAGGCAAAGGAAATCTGACCCATGCAGAAGCATGGCCTGTGGACAGTTTGGCTGGGCCCAGTGAAACTTCAGGCTCTGTACTCTTCAGACTCTGGAGCTGAAGGAATATATTTCTGCTGTTTCAAACCGCCAAGTTTGCAGTCATTTGTTACAGTATCACAGGAAATGAATACCTCCCCTCTCTACTTACTTGCTTTTTGAGTGGTTGAGGGAAATCCCAGAGGAAGCACCAGGACTCTGTCCGGAGTGGGGTGATGTGGTGGCAGCTAGCTAACTCAGTCATTTAACAATCACCCAGGACTATTTCTGTGTTTTCACACCTGGTCCAGCTGCCCTGGTCTAGGCTGGCAGCACTTCGGAGCTGTCTTGTGTGCACAGCAGTGTATGGAAACGAGGTCATGGTGTGGGATGGATTCCTCCTGTGGGTGACTGCTCAAAAGAAGGTCACTGACTCAGATAACCTAGAATATGCCTTGACAAATGCTTTTTAGGTCACCATCACCATGTCAATCCTAAGGGTGAATATCCTCATGGACCATCTGTGGACTCCCAGGATCCATCTACAGACACAGAAGAAACTACGGACCCTGGTTTGAAAAACTTGGCTGACTTTTTTTTCCTTCTGGGATCTGCCACTGAACCCATCTCCTGTACCTTAAGCCTCACCTGTGTGGGCTCACCTCTCATGGTGATGGGCTGTACCCACCTGTCCTCCCTCCCCATTTGTTCTTGGCACCTCTTCCCCACCATGGTGCTGCCACCCACACAAGGTTTCAGGCTCCGGAGGAACCCACCCTCTGCTGTGCAGGCTGGGACCCACCCTGGCCTCACCCTGCGCTCCCCTTTCAGCTCCACAGACTTCTGCTCTGGTGCATCCCCAGCCTGTTGTGAGTCAGAGACTCAAAGCACTGAGTTATCCTAATCCTGGGGCCTTAGAAGCAATTCCGATTTTTGTTTTTTGAATTTCTAGATTTAAAAACAAACCAAATGAAAACACTGCCTCTGCAGTCTGAACAATGCCTTTCTCTGGGGCTTGCCTTCAGGTCTTTACTTCTCAAATGCCACCCTATCGCACTCTAACATGAAGTTACCCAAATCCTTACCAATTAGCGGAGATGGCACTTGTACCTAAAATGCTTTTGTCGTCACTGAAAACCCTTGTGAGCGTTGGGCCCTTTCTGCCCTGCTCCATCCTAGGTGTGTTGATTGTTATTAATGGTAGTTGTGCCTCTTTCATGGCAGAGACATCTTGAGCAACAAGCCCCTGATTGCCTCCCAAACCTTCCCACATGTTTCTCAACTTAGGTCACACGTGAGCCAACTCTACCTTGAGTCTGCCTGAGGTGGCTTCCCTGAGCCGAAGTCTCTGCATGACCTGTGTGTCCTTGCTCATGTACCCGCCAACCATAATAGTGACAAGCAGTACCCAAGTTTCTAGAGCTCTTTACATGCTGTCAGGTACATTTGCTCATCTGATCCTACCACATTCTTGGGAATTGTTTGTGTTTGCATAATCTCCTTTTATAGGTTAAAAAAAAAAAAAACACTCCAGAGTTCAAAAGGATTCATTACACTATTGTAATGAATAGTAAATAGTAGATAACAGAGCTGGTCTTGGGGCTCTATTTCCGGACCCCAGATCCTATCCACTGCCCACTCACCTCGTTTGCCTGTGCTTGCTGTACTGTAAAGCTAAAACAAAGAAAAAAGAAGAGAGTCTGTGTGTCTTTCCAACCAGGGCTGTCAGCCTGAGTTACACAGAATCATCCTTCCCCTGAAGTTGAATGAGTTTATCCAGCAGACTCCCGCTATGAGAAGACAGCGCAAGTGAAAGCCTACACACCCAGAGTAGAATATGGGTCCCTGAGACATCTCCCCACCACTTTGAGACTGCTCAGGTCCTGGAAAGGTTGATGGCTGGATTCTTAAGCCCCACTATTTTGAATCCAGTCCTGTGGATCTCCAAGTCATGAGATTTGGCGTCAGACACACCAAGACAGCAAACTCATTTTGCAACCCGGCTGTGTCTGTTCTTTCTGTACATTGTCACCTATTTAGAGGACGAGAACCCAAGGCATCATTCTCAGGGACCCCTTGTTCAAAAGGCTGTGGAGAACTTCAAATGGCCAAAGCAGAACATTAAAAGGGGCTTGATGGGTACAGAGGATCTACCCCTTTTTCCTTTTGTGCCTTCAGGGTGCCCTGTGGGTAAACTCAGATTCAGGTCCAAATCTCTCCCAGTTACTAAAACAAAATGAGCTTGGTCTCACAAGACTGGGTGTACACACATCACAGAGTTGGCAAATCCTCCCAGCCTTGTGGAGAGCTGTTGGCAGCCATCATTTCACTAACCCTCACCACAACTCTTGAAGGGGGGCACCTTGTCCCCATTTACAGATGCTGAAACTGATTGTGGCTTATTCTCCTAGGAAGTGGTAGACACGAGATCTAAGTACAACCATCCCATTGAACTGATGAAACTATTATACAGCTGACAGGGGTTAGGCAATTACCTACCCATAGTCATAAATGCTGCCAGCAGGCAGCCGAAACCTGGCCTCCAATGGCTTTCCCTCACCAGAAGCTCTTCCCAGGATCCTTCTGCATGCCTGTCCATGCTCTGCCCTCCTCTACCCTTGGCAGGATTCTTGAACCAGGAACTGAATACAGGAGGTAGAAGGAAACCTCCATTGCTTGTTGCATGATGGGTCCCTAGGTGCTGACCTTCAGGTTCCCAGGAGAGGGCTGTTATAACCTCTGACACAGGCATGGCTCTACCCAGCAGAGGATCGAAGATGGAAAGCCCAAGTGTGTTAGGCCATGGCCATTCAGAACCATTCTTTGTAACCCTTTTTAGGGAAGAAGCTCAGACTCAGGCCCCACTTCATAATCCAGGGAGCCAAAGGATGCTCTTCCCTCCTAAAGCCTGGCTTCCTCCATCCCTCTTACCTCCATCCCACACCCACCTCCACCTCCACGTGTGGCATGCAGTCCAGGCCTGCCTGGTAAGTCCTTCCCTATGACTTGACACCCTTATCCTGGCCTCCAAACCTCTGGCCAGGGTGAAGAAACCAGAGCACAAATCCTCTTTGAGCAACCCAGAAATGGTGACTATGGGGACATTCCAATATGTATGGAGGAGGTAACTTTAGAGGGTACAGCTGGATCTCCCAAGGCAGGCCTGTGCCCTGATTGCCAGCATCCCAGCAGGGATCAAGTCTGTAAAATTTAGATGACTTCGTTAGAAGATGGTCATTAACAGACCCTTGGACACATCATGGTCATTGTTTCCATCACGAGCAACCGCCTGTCCATTCTTTTCTCTTTAACTTTCTTTTCTTCCTCCTCCATTCTCTTTCTTTCCTGTGGTGCAGAAACCCACCTTGCCCTCCACATTGAGCCTCACCCCTGCCCAGTGTTTTACTTTGTCTGTGAACTACGTTGTTTTGTGCCAGGCACTGTTTTATGCATTCTCCCATATTAATCTACTGTTTGAGAGTGGCCCCGGTCACTGAAGGGGCATTATGTCCTTTCAGTTCCACGTAGCAATAAGCCTGCCTCAAACAGACACCAGCAAAAAAAAAAAAAAAAAAAAATGTGATTTTTATAAGGGCCCATGACTTAAGCGTGCATGGCCTGGTTCTGATGGTCACAGACTGAGCTCAGGATCTGTGTTGTCTCTCTGGACTTGGTTCTCTTTCCTATGTTGATTCCAAGCTAGAGTTCGTGCTCCACTCATGGTCAAAAGATGGCTGTCGGTAGGCGCTAGAGCTCTCTCATCCTTCCCTGGAGTTCTCAATGGCCCCAGCTTAGTCCCCTTTCTACGGATTGGCCTGCAGGGGCTGTGTGGTTGTCACCAGCATCCTGATTAGCTGGATGTGTGCCAAATGCCACCCCTCAGATCAGAGGTCAGAAAAGAGAGTCACAAAGTGAAGAGAATGCTTAAGCAGAAGTTGTGGTGCTAACACACACACACACACACACGCACACACACACACACACACACTGTAGTGAGACTTAATGGAAGTGTAATACCTGCAGAAACCACCAGCTTTCACTTGGCATTAATAAACTCCAGCTAATGTCTCTCCAGCTCAGTTTGTGTAACCAGTGCTGGCCTCTGGGCTGAAAGCTTTTAGGAGAAAGAGGAAAATTGATAGATCAGAGCTATTCAAGGAGTCTCTGACCACACCTCAAAAGTGGGAAAAGAAGCTGGGAGTAGAGACCCAGGAGGACCCATGTCCACAAGACGTCAGTTTGGGAACTGACCCACCCCCATGATGATGGGGAGTGCCTGAGGAGAGCTACTTGTAGGCAGCTACCCAGAAAACCACAGCAACTCGCCTCACCTCAGAGCCCTGTCTCCTGTGAGAGACAGTCAGAAACTCCAACCAAATAAGGCCCCAAGCTGGGTGGGAATTTGCGTGCAGAGTGTTTATATAGATTAGAAGGTCTCTGTTGACTCACAGCTTAAACCTCCAAGGCTTTGCAGTTCATCAAAGCTTAATGTTCCGTTTCATGATGTTCCTTGCCCATTGCTGAGTGGCTCCGTCAGCTCTTCGAAGGGAAACTTTCCCCTTCAGGGTACATTTCCCTTGTCCTAAGCCTGAAAGCCCCCTGTTGCTAAGGGCATCTGCTCTCTGTACTCTGGAGCAGTGCAGATGTGGGGAGTCACCACATTGCATCTTTTGTTCTGTTCATCTGCCAGCCAAAGCAGCCAGCTTCTGGAACAGCTGCAGAACTCTCAGACTCCCAGCAGGCAGAAAGGGAAGGGAGAGCCAAATGAAGGCTGAGATGACGTGCCAGCACACACAGACCCCCCAGAGGTGGGTCTGTTCATAGGAAGCCCACTCTGGAGCTCCAGAGCCAGAGTTTGGGCTGGTGGGAAGCAGTGGACTCGTCAACGGTCTTGGGAACTGTGGTGAAGGTCAGTGAGGGATTGTCTCAAAATGATCCTGAAGATATGGTTGCCCAGTGTGAGATCACACCAGAAACTTCTGCACAGAAGAAGACTTCTGGTGGGGAAGAGCTGGTGGATCATGAAGAAATCTAAGTTGCAAAGAGTTTGCAATTGTCACATCCGCCATGACACTAAAAGTGTCCGTGACTCTCAAAGCAACACTAAGACAAATGGAAAGACAGGCAATAACCCGGGAGAAGATATTTGTAAATAAAACTCATGCTCCATGACACTTATTTGCTTTAGGGGTCATAGAATAAGGGCATACAAGAACAAACAAACAAACAACAACAACAACAACAAACCACTAATGGTAAATGATCAGTAAAAAAGTCACACTTCTGTGGGAGGTCGGCCATGTTAGATTGTGCAGTTGGAAAAGAGTTTTCTGTAAAGTTGTCATTTAAATTGAAAAACCTGAGTTCTGTAAAACAAGCAAAAGGCCAATCATGTGAAAATCCAAAGGGAACATTCTCGATGAAAAAGCAACAGCAGAGACAAAGGCCGAGAAGTGGGAACAGGCTTGTGTGTTCAGGAAACTGAGCCACAGCTCTGTCAGAGTAGGGAAGGGGCTCAGACCTAGAAAGCCAGGGGAGAGCAGGATCAGGGACAGGTCTGGTCCTCTGGGGTGTTGTGAGGGGAGCAGCAGTCTGTATTCAGGTGACTGCATCTCATGAGCATGTACTCGCCACCGTGTAAATGGATGTACCATGCAGAGATCTTAGTTGAAAATACTGAAGTGGATTGGTTTTACTAGGGAAAAAAAATTACCTTAAAATTATACTGTGGGACAGTGAGGTGACTCTGTGGATAAAGGAGCTTGCTGTCAAGCTCGAGGGACTGAGTTGGATCCCTAGCACCCACACAGAGAGAACTGACTCCTCTTGCAAATTGTCCTCTGGCCTCCACAGGCATGCTGTGACATGAGCCCACGTCTGCACACAGGTGCACAAGAATGTATGTGTGCACACACACAGAGTAAAATAAGTAAGTGTAATAACTTTATTCCCCAAATAATATTGGACAGCTCATAGATGTTTTGAAGGAAAGAAAGAAGGAAAGAGAGATTGAGAGAGAGGGAGGAAGGAAGGGAGGGAGGGACGGGGAGGGAGTGAGGGAGGAAGGAAGGAGGGAGGGAGGGGAAGGAAGGAAGGAAGGAAGGAAGGAAGGAAGGAAGGAAGGAAGGAAGAAAATGTTACAACAACAAAATACAACTCAAGGTCAAGGGTAACACTGATTCCTCAAGCCACAGAACCACCGGATGCCTCCGAGGTACCTTGTGTGTGTGGAATCTACTCCAGTCTCCCGCAATTGCCTCAGAAAGGATCCTGCCCAAAACGTCCTTCTTAGGTTTCTCTCAGCACCCACTGGAGTCTCCCACATGTGTTGACTGGGCAGAGCCTGGGCCACCATCTGGTACCCAAACTGCAAAGAAAGCTGGGACCTTGAGTTTTCTAGGTTTTTAAGTTCCAGGAATAAAAACTACCAAAGGTGGAATTTCCCCAAACTTAAGGAAGATATTCTTACAATGTAGAATTAAAAAGTTAGAAAAGGAAGAGGAAAACCCCGCAGAATGGAGTGAGTACAGATGTAAATTCCAGTGGCCGTGCACCTGGGAGGGCTCAGGGGGAGGAAAGGGAAGGAGGAATGATATGTTATAATCCCCCAAAATTATCTTAAAGATATGTGAATTCCAGTTAAGCTATTGCAGTAATTCCAGTGAGGAATACTGGAAGGTTTGGTGAGCCTGGACATGCTACAAGATAGGGGCGCTGAGAGCAAGACCCATGGCCAGCAGCTTCTGTGTCTTCTGGGAACTTTATTAGAAATGCAAATGTGAGGTCCTAGCCCAAACTCATTTGACACTGAATCTTGAAGAAGGAGGGGCATAGCCATTGTGCCGTGTGTGTGTGTGTGTGTGTGTGTGTGTGTGTGTGTGTGTCTGTGTGTCTGTGTCTGTGTCTGTGTCTGTCTGTCTGTCTGTCTGTGTCTGTGTGTGTAGGCCAGTGGCGGATGTTGGGAGTCTTAGGCCATGAGGCCAAGAGTGTAAGGCCATGAGGAGGAAAAGGAGTTCTCAAACAGGCACCTGGCTGAAGCCTCTCAACACAGAAGCAGCAGGAATTCCAGTACAATTAACCACTGCTTACGGCCTTTCTCCCTTCCCAGCCATAAACCAGCAATTCTCTGGGAACCTCACAAGAAACCCCATTTTCATGGCGAGGACAGGTTCACTAAACCCTTGTACAACCCCGAGGACCCTGGCTTTACCTTATCAGATCCCACTTCCACCCAAGGCGTCTCCAGAGGCACCTCATTTATCTCGCTTTCAAAAGGAAGGTGGGGGGGGGGGCGTGCTTAGCAACCTTTTGAGATGTAACTTGAGAGCAACCAAAATGGTGTATATGGTTAAAGATTAGACAGTTCATTGCTCACTGCGCCTTGAGGAGCCTGTTGTATCCCTATGCAGTACATCTTACTTTCCCCAATTCGCCCGGAAAAAACTGTACCGCCTCCAGCACACCCTCAAGCTGTCTTCTTTCTTGTGAGTGCCTCTTTCTTTTAACCCTTGTGTGCTTAAACCTATCCTTATGTATCTTTTTAGATATCTTTATGTCTTCAGTAAAATATCCATCTCTCCCTCATAAACTGGCTAATCCTGAAATTCTTTTCAGCAGTGAAGCTCTAAGTTAAGGTCCCTTAAAAATCTAGAAAAATGCCGGGTGGCGGTGGTGCACGCCTTTAATCCCAGCACTCAGGAGGCAGAGGTAGACGGATCTCTGTGAGTTCGAGGCCAGCCTGGTCTACAAAGCGAGATCCAGGACAGGCATCAAAACTACACAGAGAAACCCTGTCTCAAAAAAAAAAAAAAGAAAGAAAGAAATCTAGGAAATCTTCTCAGGCTGCTGGAGGTATCAGCATGGCGAGTCTCTGTCCCCTCACTGTTGACATTGTCCACCTTATTTTGTGACATGGGTCTCTCACTGAATCTATAGCTCATCATCTTGCCTAGACTGGCTGGCCAGCAAGCACCAGGGAGTTTCTTTTCTCTGCTTCCCGAGTACTAGGATTGCAGGCCTATACTGCCAGACCTGGAGTGCTCAGTCAGGCCCTTGGGCTTATGTGGCAAGCCCTTTCCTGACTGGGCCATCTCTCCAGCCTCTGCAGTTTACAGGCCACCTACATGGTTGTGATGTGTGCTAACATCTAGTGCAGGGATGCTTGGAAATTCTCTACAGACCTTCTGGATGGACTTGACAAGGAGTTGGAGAAGACAGGAGAGTCAAAGGAACACCTAAATCTTTCCTTGGGTGGAAGTGGAATCTGATAAGGTAAAGCCAGGGTCCTCGGGGTTGTACAAGGGTTTAGTGAACCTGTCCTCGCCATGAAAATGGGGTTTCTTGTGAGGTTCCCAGAGAATTGCTGGTTTATGGCTGGGAAGGGAGAAAGGCCGTAAGCAGTGGTTAATTGTACTGGAATTCCTGCTGCTTCTGTGTTGAGAGGCTTCAGCCAGGTGCCTGCTTGAGGCGCTGGATGAGTCTGGTGTTTGGAGGAGAGATTTATGCTGGGAAGACAAGTAAGGAGGCATCAGTATTGAGATAGTACTGAAAACTGGTAAGGTTGGTAGAGGAGGGGTATCCAAAACCAAAAATGAGACTTGAAGTTAAGGGTGTGTGCTGGAGTCTTCCCAGAAGGCTAACATAGGGAGGTCAAGCAAGTGTGTCTATCAGCTCATACATAGTCTGTGATGTCAGGGAAGCAAGCAAAGGTGTTTCCAGGAGAAGGTCAAGGTCCACACTGATCCAAAGAAGAAACAAGCATGGACTCAGCATAGCTCGTGACAGACTAGGGACAGTGGATGATGCTGAGACCCACTGCACTTCTGAATCCCACCCCCCACCCCCAACTGAAGACCCTAAGAGAACGGATCTCCCACAAAAGGAGCTGGAGTCCTGAGTCACAGTCTGTGCCTACAGGGAAGAGAGGCTGCTGCCTCCTATGAGGAAGCCCTTCTAGAGTCAAGCAATGCCAACCTGTGTTGCCCACAGAAGACCCTCCCCCAAGAGCAAGTGACTTCTCCCTCTGGGGAAAAAAGAGAAGAATGTAGCAGAAGTGACTTTTCTATATCTTTTTTTTTTTTTGGTCAGAGCTGAGGACCAAACCCAGGGCCTTGAGCTTGCTAGGGAAGCGCTCTACCACTGAGCTAAATCCCCAGCCCCTCAGAAGTGACTTTTCTATGTATTTCTCTCCTGGGAATTCCACGTCGCCAACTCTCCACAGACGCATGAAGAGTAGAGGACATTCTCTCCTCACTGGCCCCACGTCATGAGAGAATCTGGGAAAGGTCTAAAATGAATAGAGTCAAGCTTCAGGAGGAAATGGATGGCTTTCTCAAAGTCAAAGAGTTCACATCACGGGAATCATGGAGAGCTGAGAAAGGACCTGTACTAGAGATCATTTCATTGTATTAAGTTTGTCCTAAAGAGGTCACCACACACATTTCACATTTGTTTTAAAGGGTTCTCTCTACATAGTAAACACTCACCTAGCTTGATGACAGTTCTTACAGCCTATTCTTGCAAAGGCCTTGGACAACTTTAGAGAAACTACTCAGTCTCCTTGGGTCATCCATGCTGAAGGAAAATAAAATCAAAACCTCTCCAAGGATTGACATTCCATCACATGCCTTAAGACACTAAAGCACTGAAGCCACGCCAGGCGCACAGCAAGCTCGACACAAGTCAGTGCTTGCAATGTTAATGGCCCCATCTGAGAGACTGAAGGGTGTCAGGAGGCCATTTTCTTAGTGAATGGCTGTGACATCTTGATGACAGTGAAAAAGCTCACCCCACCTTTGCTCTGGGCCCTGCCAAGTCTGGTCAAAGTACACACTGCAACCTTGAGATGCCAAGACGTGTTTCCTAACCCTCACTTACAGGCATCCAATGGCAGACAACTCATGTTCCCCCTTCTGATCAGCCCTGAGAACAATGCCAACCATTTCCTGTAATGATAGCAACTAAAAATACTTTTTGATGATGGAGATGGTGAAAGTTGAGCAACACAGAACAGAATACGGAAATGATACCAAGAAGGACCCACCCAACACATCAAGCAGCCCACCTGGCTTCCATCTCCTGGAACTGCCCAAAGACTCGTTTTTTGTTTTTGTTTTTTGTTTTTTGTTTTTTTTCCTTTTCCTGGAGGCTGCACCACATCTTTCTGTGTACACTCACTCCATGCAGTAGAGAAAAAAAAATGTAGTCAGCCATGACTACTGGCAAATGATTGCATCAAATGGTTGCCAGCAATTTGAGCAGCAAGATAGCATAACTTTCTCTTCTCCACGAGCCTCAGAGGAGCCCCAACGACTCAAGGAGTCTTCCACATTTTGGACACTCAACAGTCTCCTTCGTATTTATGATCAGGTTGATATAATGTTATGATCAGTATATTCCATAATGCTATCAATGAGAAATGTAATTGCCCTGTTAAATAAAGCTACCCACTAACGTAATTTCACTCCTGCCTCCATTATGTAGGACACAGTCACTGTCCTCCAACCCCCTCTTCAATTGAGGAAACTGAGGCACCAAGGAACGATCTGAGATCATGACGCCAACCAGTGACAGCCTTTTATCACCCAAGGCCCTGCTTGTCTGATGCCATGGTATTCAACACACTCTCCTTTCAGGGTATGGCCTATCTCCAAAGGAGGCCTCGGCCCTGCCATGAGGAACCTTCTCCTTTTCTTTGTAAATAAATTTTTCCTCTTTGCCTGTCTGGAAAAGTGGCTCAGCAGCCAACTCAGTGAGCAGTTCTGTGACTTGGGAACAAATATGTAGCAGGACTGAGTCTCTCCAGATGTTGAGCTAACTAAGGCACAAGAGGATCACCTGGATCTGACAACTCTTAAAGCCAAACTGGGAGTGGACGGGACACCAGAACACTCAAGAGGATAAACATTCTTATTTAAGAGTCCCTGGAATGTGCCAGAAACCTCACCGAGGGCGGGGGTCAGGATAAAATGCTGATCCACTGTGTGATTAAACATGACCATATTCTGCCTTTCACTGCCCAACCCGGTAGGAATACTACCTACCCCTGCACTATTGAACTCAAGAGTGGCTAGTCAATGGTGTTGGCTGATGCAATGTAGACAGAGTTGACACATACCTTCCAGTTTGTGGTCTGCCACCGTAGACTGGCAATATTCCCAAGACAGGCTACCCCGGAAGCCAGAGGTCTAAAGAAGTCAAGCTGACTGAAAGTGTGATATTTTCAGATTGCTGTTATAGCAACCTGACCTAGCCTTGTCTCAGGGGAAAGCCTGAGGCCATTCCAGAGCTGGTACTTGGCAGAGCCAGAACGGCTCCCCACTAACATTAACAGATGCTTCACAAGGCCATAGGCTACACAAGTGCTGTGCACATATCTCCATTGTCACAGAAAGACTGTAACTTTTATATAAAGTTCTTACTCAAATTTTGAATGAAGGGATGGCATATTTTCTGTTGCTTGAACAAAATATCTGAAATCAGGTCATCTGGAAAGAGCAGAGGTTTATTTGGCTTATGGCTCCAGAGAAGGGAAGCCTGTGAGTACAGTGCTGCCATGTGCCTGGTAAGGTCTACTTACTGCATCAAAACCTAGAACAGGTGTCACATGGCCAGACAGGGCAAACATGTTCCCACCCGTTTATATTTCCCTCCCTATAGCCCACTAATGCCATGTTGGGGCCCTGCCTTCATGTCCTCTTCTAATCCTAATCACCTCCCAAATGCCTCACCTCCAAACCCCACCAACACACGATTTTGGAGATTAACTTTCCGAGGGTACAATCAAACCATGAGAAGGACATTTCAGTTCACACAGCTGGTAAGGCAGATGCAGATGAGCCAGATCAGATGGCTCGCTATCACTAGCTTAAGCTCTTGACAACTAAGTCCATGCTGTATCCTTCTTCAATTAATGGAGTTGAGAAACTGAAAGAATAAAGTGAGTTTGCTAACCAGGAGGTACATCAGATGGTACACTCACACTTAGAAAGTCACAAGAAAGATGTCATCTGTCCCAAGGGATGACCAAGCATATGTCAGATATTGAGCATGTGGACCAAAGAGGTGGGAGGGACCAGAGCTTTCCCATTGCTTTCTTAGTCCTGCTCATCTCCTTCCTCGGCGCAGAGTTCCTGCAAAGCTGTTGACTCAGCTTCCACAGCCTCTCATGTACAACTGGAGATACAGTGTGGGTAGTGCCTATGGGAACATGGGGGCAAGAGAGAATAGAATCTTTGGAATGAAGACCTTTTGAGATGGTGAACTCAGATTCCTAGAACCCATGATAGGGAGGGAGGACCCTGACCAAGGCAGCACACACTTGGGATTCCAGAGGTAGGGGAGGGGACAGGAGGCTGGAAGTAGAGACAGGCAGATGATCCCTGGGGCTTTTTGCCAGCCAGACTAGCCTAGTCAGCAAGTTCTAAGTGAAAATGAGAGACACTATCACAAATAAACCAAAATGGGATCAGCTAAGAAAGACACAGGACATTGACCTCTGGCTTCTACCTGCATGCTCACATGAATGCACACACCTGCATAGACACGCACAAAAATAAATAAATGAATAAAAGAGAAAGGGAGGAAGGAAGGAAGGGAGGGAGGGAGGGAGGGAGGGAGGGAGGGGGGAAGGGAGAGAGAAAGGAAAAAAGATTGATTTGATTTATTGAAAATCTCCCTGGAACATCTTAGATCTGAGTTCAGGGTCATGCTTTGGCATTGACTAGATTTGGCACCCTGGGCAAGTTGCTTCTCTCTCCATATCAGTAAAATGAGGGAAATGAGATAATTTTGATGACCCATTCGATTGTTTATGGAGGGAAAATCTGATCATTCCAAGTCAGCCTAACACAGCACAGGTACCTGATGAATGTCAGTGATCTCAGAACCTACCAGGAACCATTGCGTGGTGCCATCTTTCACAGCTGTGTTGCCCATGGTCCTACCTACCATGTCCTTCCACGCTCAGTCCAAAGGAACTGCTGGCCTCCTGAACAGATGTGTTTCCTGATCTGACTTTTATCATATCATATTATATCAACCTGGGATATGACTCGGAAGTAGAGATTGAGAGGTTGGAGAACAAGGCTACATTTGAGGAATATTGGGTTTAGAAAGCCACAGTTCAATCTTGAAAACTAATGGAATATCTTTGCAGGAGAAAATGCAAACAGCTCCAAACACTCCCCTAGTGTGCATGGGAGTGACCATCTTCCAGGATGCCTGCTCACCTCATGGCCAGGAGGAAAAGAAGAAGAGCCCAAGATCCCCTAATCCCTCTCAAGGGCTCCTGCCCAGTATCCTAAAAATCCCCCAGGTCTTCCCTCCCAAACTTCCTACCACATGTCAGCAGCACCATCGTGGAGCCCAATCCAATGTATGTATGTGTGTGTGTGTGTGTGTGTGTGTGTGTGTGTGTGTGTGTGTGTGTACCTAAGTGTGGAAGCCAAAGTCAACCTCAGGTGTTCTTACCAGGAAGGCTCAAGTGTATGTGAGCCCCAAGAATCTGTCTGTCCATGTCTACCCAGTCCTGGGATTATAAGTGTATGTATCATGGTCTGCTTCTCTTTTGTTTTCTTCCTTCCTTCCTTCCTTCCTTCCTTCCTTCCTTCCTTCCTTCCTCCCTCCCTCCCTCCCTCCCTCTCTCTCTCTCTCTCTCTCTCTCTCTCTCTCTCTCTTTCCCTTTCTTTCTTTCTTCCTTCCTTCCTTCCTTCCTTCCTTCCTTCCTTCCTTCCTTCCTTTCTTTCTTTCTTTCATTTGTTTCTGAGATAGGGTCTCAAAATATAGCTTTGGCTGGCTTGAAACTCATTATGTTGACCAGGCTGGCCCCGAACTCACAGAGATCCACCTGTCTCTGCCTTCCAAGTGCTGGGACTAAAGTCATGTCCCACTACACCTTGTTTGTTTGTTGATTTTCAATTCGGTCTTTCACAGTTGCATGACCAACACTTCGTCAGCTAAATCATATCTCTAGCGTTCCAGTCCTTTTGACACATGGACCTTTGGGGACATCATCCATTCTGTAACAGTGGAGGCAGGAAGCTTACTTAACCTGTGGGCTACAGTTCTTGAACTATAAAATGGGAGGAATAATACCTGCTTGAGACTGTTCCAAGAATTAGAAATGCAGCTCAGAAACATTCTACTATGGAGGAAGTAGTCACCCAATGGCAATTGCTGTCGCTAATGGAATCTATCTACCACAGTTTGTATGCCAAGTGTCCCTCTAACCCCTACTGAAGCCCATATGCTCTCCAGCATGCTGCCACTGGAAGGAGGAGAGCTTTGACTGCACGAGAATAGATGAATGTGTCCTTGAGTCGGGCCGTGGGGTGGAATCTCGGCTCCTTCTGCTGCCAATTTGCTTCTCGGCCACAAGACAAGCAGTTTGTTCTACTCAATATCCCTGCCACGTCCAACAACCTCATCGCAGACTAAAGCGATGGGCCCTATCTTCCAGGACAGATGCATATAAAACTTGGAGCCTCTGATGCTATAAATATCAGCTGGGCAAGAGTCATGTTTTGCAGGGCATGGTAGTGTGTGACCTATAGCCTCACCTGAGATGCTGAGGCAGAAGGATTATCAGGTCAAAGATTGTATTGAAGAAAGAAGAAAGAAAGAGAAAAAAATAATCTCAGCCAGGTGGTGGTGGCACACGCCTTTAATCCCAGCACTTGGGAGGCACAGCCAGGCGGATCTCTGTGAGATTCCAGGCCAGTCTGGTCTACCAAGCGAGATCCAGGAAAGATGCAAAGCTACACAGAGAAACCCTGTCTCGAAAAACCAAAAACAAAAAACAAAAAAAAACAAAAACAAAAAAACCCCACAAAAACAAAAACAAAAACACAATGGGATGTAGGTACTGGAGAGCTTCTCCAGCAGTTCAGAGTACTTGTTGCTTATGTTGAGGACCCAAATTCAATCGCCAGCACCCACATGGTGCTTCACAATCATTTGTAACTCCCAGGCACTCATGTGGTATGACTTCACAGATGTAAGTCCAAATTTTTTTCAAGTTAGCTTTAATTAGAGTCTTGGTCAGGAGGTTAAGAACCTGTTTGGTTTTCTTCCATCATTCCTGTGCCTCACATTTCTTCAGAAAACTAGAACTAGAATTTCAGATTAAAACTAGATTTTCACGTGGGTGGTATCCATTGTTATTTGTTGAGATAATTTATTGGGAATAACTCAGTGATTTATTCAGTTATTCAATAACCATGAGAAGGCTTTAAAGTAGGATTATACCTTAGGAAAATGTATGGATAGAAGCCGATATAAAGCAGACTAGTTACTGTAAAAACATGGCAATGAATTGGTGCACAAATTCTGTCCCTCCCCCCAGTGAGTCTGTTTCTCAGCCCCTGAGTCTGGACTTGATAGTGCAATTCACTTCCACCAGGACACCAGCGGGTGTAGGGAAGAAAAGGGCCTCTAAGCCTGCCCTGTCTTGTTTCCTCAAGACTACCACGTAAGAACGCTTATCTCAAAATGAGAAGCAGCGTGGAGTAAGAACAGGCCAGACAGCTAGTGCCTGAAGAACGATCCCAAGAGAAATTAACACATGAACCACCCAGTTAAGGCCAGCCCACATTTTCCAGCAGAGTCATGAGCAAGCATAGCGGTTGTTTAAAGCAAGTGGTGAAGAGGTTTGTTCTGCACAAAGGATGAACAATACATAAAACCAGGAGATTTTATAAGGACTCCTGGGTTCACAGTAAATCCTCATTCTTTTGGCACTATCTCTTAAGTCATAGGTGTGTCCCACAGTCCTGCCTAGGGTCGTTAGTAAAGGTGAACCTTGGCTAAGGCTGGACGGGATCCTATTCCGTGCTCCAAGTGCATGGCCTGTGAATCCCAGTTTCAGTGCTCTCCAGGGTCAAGCTGTCTCTGCTCTGCTCCAGGCCTGGTTATTCTACTATCCCTCTGGTCCAGTGAGCTTCCTTCAGGCAAATTCGATTCACCCTTGAACCCCCCCACCCCAGGTCTTGCTTAGCAAAAGTCACCTTCAAAGAGCTTTGAACCCTCGGGATGAGATTGAAAGGGGTCAGTAAGTGGCTGAGCTTCCTGTGTGGAGAGCACCATGATGGTCTTGCAGAAGAGGAAGGGAGGAGGAGGCTTTACCGTCATGGGCTGTGCCATGCAGGAGTCCTTCTGGCTCACATTTCCACTCAATTTTCCCCTTGATCCACAGACTCAGCAACTAGAGAGAGTTCTGCCAACACAGTAGACTTTGGATTATTCCTTGTTAGCTTGAATTCTAAAGCCATGTGTCATCTGCTAGGAAAAACCAGTAAGCAGGCCCCGTTCTTCAGCGCTGGCCTAAAGCTATCCAGATGCTTCAAAGAACGAGGAAGTGAAAGTCACTTTCCCCGAATATCCCAGAGCCCAAAGGAGGGTGAATGTTTGAGTGGTTTTCCTTATGACTATTTTGTATATGTGTATATATAAATTTAATGACAGTGTATTCACGTGTGTGTGTGTGTGTGTGTGTGTGTGTGTGTGTGTGTGTGTGTGTGTGTGATGTGTGTCTGTGTGAGTGTAATTGAATGCAGATGTGCTCATGTTGTGGGCCATGTGTGGAGGTCAGAGGACAACTCTGTCGAGTTGGTTCTCTCTTTCCACCCATACATAAATAGGTTCCAGGAATGGGTCTTTAGGCTTATGAAATAAGTGCTTCTACCTGCTGAGCTGTCTCACTAGCCCCAGGGTCTGTCTTTTCAGTGATTGTTGATCTGTCTGCCAGGTCCACAAGCTTCCAGGGAGTCTCCTGTGTCCATCTCCCTCCTCGCCTTAGGAATTCTGGGATTACCGAGGCACGATGCCATGTCAGGCTTTACATGCATTCTTGGGATTCAAGCTCAGGTCTTCACATATGTGTGGCAAAGCACCTCACCCACTGGACTCTCTCCCAAGCTCTTCCTGGTGACTGTTAGGACTTAGTTTCTCTGACTCTTTTTAAGTTTGAGAGCTTCCAGAACACAGGTGGTTGAAGGAAAAGTGTCTGACAAGTTGATTTTGCTTCTGCTGAGGAAGAACCAGTTCAGAGGAGACCACAGGAGAAGCTACGTTAGGGCCACGAAGCCCTGACACAGACTGTAAGGAGAAAGAACAGAGCAGGAAGAAGAAGACAATAAACTGAGTGCTCTTAACCACACAGTCATCTTGCCAACCCCCAAACTGGTTTGAAACAATGAGTCTTATGCTGGCTCATGACTCTGTGAGCCAACAATTTGGGCTGGGCACCGTTGAGTGGCTTATCTGTTGGTTTCTTTTGGGGTCGTTCTTCAGTTGTCTGTTTGGTTCTTACTGTTTCAGCCACCTTCAGGGGCAAGATGGAGACAAAAGAAAGCTATGTTTGTTCCCACTTTGCAAATGGGGGGAGCAGAGGACTGGAGGGATTAAGGGTGAGGTCAAAGCTCACAGGAATCTTGATTCAAGTCTACCAGTCTAATTGTCAGCCTCCCGCTTTTTCTACTCTCCAGAAGTTTTTTCCAAGAAGATAACAGTAGGAACTGAGTTGGGTGAGGGTGGGTAGTGTCAAGCCCCTTGATGAATACTTGACAGCTCCTTCTCCCCAACCTGTCCCCCACCATCAAGATGTCTATTCTAGCACCTGACAAAGAGAAAATGTATCTTGGAGAGGTATTTGTGAGGAATACTTCCCAAAGTGTATAGTGTATATCAAGAAATGTCACACACACACACACACACACACACACACACACACACACACGGGGTAGGGGGGAGATGATCCCATCAGTGGGTAAGGTTTGAACTGTCTCCTTTCCTGAATGATACCTCAGAAACTTTAGTGTGTTTACAGAGTACTGGGAATGTCTCAGGGAAGGGTATAGCACGCTATTAGTCAGATGATGCCCTAGGCTGCCGTAACAAAGTGTCTCTAAAGTATAGAGGTAAAGTGCAGGGTGGAGTTCCAGACTCTAAACCTTTCATGCATCCAAACCCGGAGCACTGATCCAAAACTGGCAACCTCAACTCATGTGCTCCAAGATGGTACCCAGCTCTAATGTGTCTCAGGCAGGGCAAGATAGGCTAGATACTGCTAAACAATATGGTGGCTACACAGAAATCTGTGCTTCATTCCACCGGCCTGAGTTACCATGTGGACTACTGTAGTTTGGACCTATGACCTACAATGTCACTCAAAGGTCCATGGGTTAAAAGCTTGTCACTCAGAGTGGTGCTGTTAGGAAGTGGTAGAACTTTTAAGAAATGGGGCCTAGAAGATGCTGGGTCACTGAGGACATTCCCTGGAAGGGTATTGAGGAGCCAGTGTGTCCTTTTTATCCCAAGCCATGAAATGCATGGTTTAATTTGCTTGCTCTGTTATTGCCATCTTACATGCCCACCAGTGGCCTAAAAGCAATGTGTCCTTCTGATCATGGACTGGAACTCCTGAAACTGTGAGCCAAAATAAATAATTGGATTACCTTCAGTATTTGTCATAGTAGTGGAAAGTAGATCGGCTCCTGGATAGAACCAGATACAAGAGAGGCTTTGAAAGGCAATCTTCAGTTAGATGCCTAAGCATCTGGCTGAAACCCTTGAATCAAGATTCCTGTGTTCTATTATCAAAAAATTCATAAAGGGTATGCAAACACCAAGCATCATCATCAGTTTCCCAAATGTGTTTATCCACATATATACATATATATGTATGTATATATATGTGTGTGTGTGCATATATATGTATATATATGTGTGTGTGTATATATAATATGTATTATATATGTTATATATAATATCTCTCAGGACTTGTGTCTAATTATGCATTGCATCATCCAGGATAGTAGAGTTAATCATGCAGCAACAACAATGCCCCCTACCCCCTACCCAGTGCTAAAAGAAAAGATCAGCAGTTGGGTTCTTATACATATCTACAGGGAGATGGAGAAGGGAGAAGCTGTCTAGCCTTCTCTTTGGGAATAAGTCTGATGATCAAGCTTAAGCTCATCTCTTGGAGGGTGATCTACCACAAAGATTGGCATGAGCCGCTCAGCTAACATCCTCCAAGATCAACTCAGCCAACCTAGCAGCCAACTGCAAGCGTGTGATCGATCCAGGTGAGCCAAGCCCAGGCTGATGACTCACAGCTAGGTAAATGTTTGTTTTACGCTTAAGTTTAGGGTGGTATAATGCATGCAAAAGCCAGCATAGTTATTAAGCTTAAAAGGGATTTACTAAAAGGTTGTATCCTTGAGAGACTTAGACACCCTAGGCCTTTGCCTGAATCACACCATGGGAACTGGCTGATCAAATATACTATTGTGCCTGCCACTGTGGACATTATTGCAGATGCACCCTGACCTAGGGTCTAGCTGCTGCCTCAGGGGATAGTGGCCCCACGAAGTAAATGGACCTGTTATTGCTGCCACCTATCCGCAGAAACAGGTCATTATCAGGTGAGTCATTCTACGAAGTGTAAGACACAAAGGCAAGGGCACTGGGCCAACGAAGCCATAGGCCCAGGCACAGGAGCCCCTCTGTGGTACTAGGCATTCACCTGTTCATAGATGATAAGGAGGTTCAGCACAGGAGTCCTTAGACATGGGCAACACCTTGTCACTAAACCCCACTGTAACATTTCAATGCGTTCAACAACCAATGCAGTGCCTCAGGGCAAGCCAGCTTCCTCTGCTAACTCAGTCTGACTACAAGATGCAAATATGAATGCTGTCTGTCCCCCTCACATTGCAATTAGACTGCATTATGGTGGTGTTGGGAGGGTTGCTCTTTATGAGGGTCTTGGGCTATTAGGAATGACCAAAGCCTTTCAAGAGCAGATCAGCCAGCATGGGAGCAAGGTAGAAAGTGAGGCCGATCCCATGGCTTGCCTTTTCTTCACTCATCCACTTCCTGCTCCTCTTTCCACCATGTCTGAAGCCCTCATGAGCAGCTGCACAGATACTGTGTCTTGCTCTTGGGCTTCTCAGCCTCCAGGGACACAGATTGCTGCTGCTCAGTTATTCTGCTACAAATGGACTGAGAGAAGGGACTAGAACTTTGTGTTTAACATAAGGTTAATTGTTATGGAATAACAATAACAACTTTAAGATGTGTTACATTCATTTATGCTGTGGAACATCTGTTTAATGATACAAAGATGTGTTGCATTCTGTTACGTTGCGTTTGTTTAATCTGTGAAGCTGTGTTACTGTGCCTGTCTAAAACACCTGATGGTCTAATAAAGAGCTGAATGGCAATAGCAAGGCAGGAGAAAGGATAGGTGGGGCTGACAGGCAGAGAGATTAAATAGGAGGAGACATCTAGGCTTGAGAGGGAGTGAGGAGAGAGAAAAGGAAAGGAGAGGAGGACACTGGGGGCCAGCCACCAGGCACACAGCCAGCCATGGAGTGAGAGGAAAGAAGATATATAGAAAAATAAAAGTAAAAAGCCCAGAGGCAAACTGTAGTTAAAGAGAAATGGGATCATTTAAGTTAGAAAAACTAGCTAGAAACAAGCCAAGCTAAGGCCAGACTTTCATAAGTAAGAATATATCTTTGTGTATTTGTTTTAGAGTTAGGTGGTGGGCCCTTAAGACAGTTTAAAAAAAAAAGCCAACTACAGTTAATTAGTTAATTTTTGTGATAGTTTCCAAGTGTCTGGCAGTAATGTCTTGTCTAGCAAAATTTATGTCACCATAATTTTTTAACAACAACAAAAAAATATGTGTAATGAAAAACAGAATGTGCCCTACTTTGGTGACCTGGGTGGACTGGGTCTTGGTCACCTCCTCTGGCTAGAAACACTCACTAAGAGAAGACTGAGACAGTGTAGGTGAGGAAGGCTTGAGGAAGGGCTAGCAAAGCAGACATTGGGAAATTCTCTGACCCTCCATACAAGCTCCATTCACTCCCTAGTGGTGACGTAACATTAGGAAATGGGGTGCTCAAAGGACTGATCATTAGTGTACCCTGAAAACAGCAATGACCCAAGAGGTCCCAGGTAACCAGCTAACCAGTTTGCCCAGAATGAGTTTTGCAGGGAGTAGTACTTACCACGCTAACACCGGCAAAGCCCCAGGGAAACCAAGATAAATTGGGTCACCTATGCCAAGGCCAGTGAATATAAAATCTGCATATGTTCCTTAGAAGGAGCTATGGAGAGCCAGAGAGGTCTGACTGAGGTGGTACCGCTAATTCATTCATCTCTCTTCTTCAGCTGGCCATGTATTTGAAATCCCTCCATGTTCCAGCCCTGGGACATGGCCATTGTTGGCCAGATGAAGAAGACATCATACTTCACAATGGTGATGATGAGTGCCCATGGTTTACCAAGCACAGGACTAGCTGCTTTGCCTGGATTTGTTTACTTAATCTTTCCCACAGTCCCAGGAAAGAGGCAGCACTACTGTTGCCATCTTATAGCATAAACTGAGCCACACAAGAGATTTAGGAACTTGACAACATCACATCACTCTTAAGTCACAAGTCTATGCCGTTGTGCATAGAGTTAGGCTCCACAATGTGTGGTCCAGTAGTCATGGCAGGGTGCTTGTCTTATGGGTGGAGACTACCTTGCAGTTTCAACTCCAAATCTGAAGCCAGCAAACTTCTCCCACCTATTCCCCCAACCCAGATGACCTATCAATCTTGCAGGCAAATGCTAGAAGTCTGGGAGGCTGAGACAGGAACAGTGTGCTATGCTGGGTTGCACCTCTGTTTAAGAAGCTGTGTTTGGGGATGTGAGACCATGGGGGATATCATGCTATAGGTCAGTAGGACTCACTACATGTCATTTCACATCACTATACCTCAGCTATCAGAGCCACAAGACTGGAAATGGGGCCCAATGATGAGTAGGCCTCCAGCTAGGATTTAGAAGATCAAATATTCACTCAGAGGTTTGAAGTCAACAGAAGTAACTGGCTAGAAGTTCCAAGGCAGCCTCTAAACACAAAAGCAAAGCAAATCAGCCTGAGGGAACTGTAGTACCTTTTAGCCTCTTTTTCTTCCTGGTAATTTATTTCTAGGCTATTTTTTTTTTTATATTAAAACAAATACAGGCCTCCAGTTTTAGGATCTGCTGCAGGAAAAGAAGCAAGGAAGATTCTCTTGTTTGTCCTGATAAACACTCTCTCTCATCAGGGAACTTACTTCCTAACCCTCCAGCCCACATTTGGAAAAGGGCTTGGGTTTGCATTTTACCCTTACAGGGAATGGTCAGTCTTTCCCCCCTTTAACACTGATACTTTCACTTCCTTTGCTAGGGCCAGTGGCCCCCACACACACACGGGTAGACCACACTGCCTCTTTCCAGGGCCTCTCAAGACCTGTTTCCCGAGGAGCCTAGGTTGAGAGTTTCTTTTCGAGATGACTGGATTATTCTACCCACAGCTGCTGAGGTGAGTGACTAGCATGGATCCCTTCAATATGCTTCCGTGGAACACTTTGGCCCCACACATACTAAGTAAGCATTTTGCCATAGGCTCCTGCTCTTGGCTCAAGAAATAAGTGGATTCCTTTTGGATGTTCCTATCTCAGGATGTGTGGAATAACCATTTCCTTTGCCATGAAATCTCTGTGTAGAGTGTTCTATCATCTTACCTTCTCTCTGATGAGACCATTCGTGATACAGCTAAAGATGGGGATGAAATAGCTGGCCCGTCTATCCTGGGAGCACGCTCCTTTCTCCCTGGCTCCTGAAGCCAACAGCACAGCTTCTGCCTCGGATCCCTTCGCCTCACCTCGTGTCTTCCTGAGAGACACACTTCCCTCTACTCAGTGTCAGAGAAACACCAGGAGTTTGCTGGAACCAAAGATACCTACGGCTCCTTGGGGTGTTTAAAGTTGTAGATGTTTCTCTTTAAGTAAGTTCTTCTCAAAATGCATGCTGGGAGGTGATACTGGGGAAGATGACTATTTACCTAAAACAGGCTGCTTTCTTGAAGGGTTTGAAGTTGCTGGCCTAGATGAGCGACCCAGAAGAGCCGCTCTTGTATCTGCTTTCCTCAAAATGTAAACTAGTTGTGATATCATAGCATTATTTGTCCATTCATTCTTTCGTTCATTCATGTGTTTACTGTACAGTTGCTGAGCACCTACTGTATACTGAGTATCTAGGAAACAAAGCAAGGGTTTCCCAAGCCCTAGCCCTGGAGGAGGGGTGAGGAGGTGAAGTAAAAACACTTGAGAATGAGGGATGAATTATATACAGACAGAGCAGGCAAGGGTGAGCTAGGAACATGGATTATGACAGCACACAAAATGATCCTGGGATCTGCAGCCTAGATATGAGAAGGAACGGGTGACAGACTCCTCTACCGGGCACTCTGATCTATCCTAAGGGTGCTGTGTTCATGCCAAATGCCTGTCTTTCAGCATCAGAGTGGAGACATTTAAGAAAGGCCAGAAAAAAAAAATGAAGCTATGTTTTAAAGAATGGGAAATAAAATCCAAAAAAGAAGTCTAAGAAGCAGAATAGTGCCCCATGGGAAAGTTCAAGGGCATCTGAGTGAGGGAGAATTTTAGTCCATGTGATGCAGAGCTAGCATTGCTACCTTTCCACTAAACAATAATGCACAGGACCCTACAATTTCCTGAAGATTAACTCTGGGGCTTTTGTTTTACATGACACGTGTTTGAGTAAGGTGTAGGGCTTTCTGAAGAACCAGCATGGGCGGCCCCCCCCCCCCCCCCCCCGCACACCTTTAATCCTAGCACTCTGCAGGCACAGGTGGGCAGGTCTCTGAGTTCGAGGCTCACCTTGTCTAATTATCTTGTTCCAACCAGGGCTACATAAAACCCTGTCTTAAAAAAAGAAAGAAAGAAAAAGAAAGAAAGAAAGGAGAGAAACAGATTTGAGTGTAAGCTTTGCTGTCAGTACCATTAGCCTGCAGTCAAATCCTTGATGCTTCGTTTCTTTGAACTTCGACTTTTCGCAAACTGAGGACGACAGCACTTCCCATTGGAGCCCAGTTGCTCCAAAGAGAGGAGAGTTGTGTATACCTCACTAATAAGGTACCCAGGGAAGAGCCAGCTGGGGTAGCCATCCTTCGGGTGGTGTTGGTGGTTTATGGTAACAGGCTTGAATGGCCTAAACAGGACTCTTAGATGCAAAGAACCTTCTCATGGGTTCCGACTCCTCTTAGCGATTTGTAATATTTTTTAGAAGGCATTTAAGCTCAAAATCCTGAATTGCCTCATGTGTAACAGTGAACATGACCCTTGTTCCTTCCCAATTTTACTTTGGTGTTCACTCTTGAATATAAACGCCATGTGTGAATCTGTCATTACTAGGAAGGCTTTGAAAATTAATCATGTTGGTTAAAATTCACTCTCCATCCACTCTATACAGTGAGGGTACACGATAGAGCTGGGATTCGAAACCATGGTGGGATTCTTATCACTCTTCAGAAGATGTAAAAACAATCACACATTTTCCACATACACCAAGAATTTTACAGTGAGGGTGCCCGGAGAAGTCTCGGCTCTAAGGAGGAAGGGAGCTTTGAGCAGGCTTACAAGGAACAGTTCTGGAGGACTGTCCACCCGTGGGTGACACAGAAAAGTACGAACAACCGGTTGTTTCGGGGAATTAACCGGAGAGTCAGAGCCCACGAAGGCAGAGGAAGAGTGAGTGAATCACATGCTCTGCTCTCTCTGGGCTTGACAGAAGAGGAAACTGAGGCTGGAGAAGAGAGGCTGTTTATCCCCAAAAAGACCCACAATGAGAGCAGAAGGTAAGCCTGCCGCCCGCCTTCTGTCAGGCGCATGTGCACCTCCAGGGCTGCACTGCTGGTCTTGGCCAGGGTGTACTGCTTGGCAATACGATCTCTGCCATGTGTAAGTAGGAAGGAACAGAGAGCAAGCCCAAAGTGTGTGTCTGCTGGGCCACAAAACCTTTAAGTAAAAGACTGCAAGGCAGTGAGGGGCTGGGATCAAGATCTCAAGGGTTCCTCCTACCCTTCTGCATTCATGATCCCATGCAGGAAACATGCAAACATGGGTGGAACTAAACATCTTGCCAGGTGGTGGTTTGTGATATATACAAACAGCTCCTGACTCACAAAGGGAAGGGACAAGAGAGCCCATACATCCAAACAGCTGCCGCCATCCGCCATCCGCTGGCCCCCACTACCCTGCAGCTGCCGTGTGGAAAAGAAAAGAAAAAGGAAAGAAAGGGGCCTGGGGGGTGGGGAGTGGGACTTGGACCACGTGCAGATTCCGCAAAGTTAAGGCAGAGGAAGGGAGGAAGCTGTGGACCCGGAAACTAAAGAAAGGAATGGACTCTTGGGATCCATCCTCCGCCTTGGGTGACTGGGCTTGGCTCAGAAATTCCAGTCCCAGGGCAGACTGCTCTCCCTCTCCCATCCACAGAGCCAGACACACACACACAGGTCACATCCAGGCCTCACAGCAGTTTAGGAAGAAGGAAGGGAAGGAATCCATCCCATTGTCAAATCTCTTGAAATGTTACTCCCCTTTATAATAGTTAGAAATAGCTACCTCATGGGTTCATACCAAAGACAAAATGAATAAGTACAAAGTCCTCCGCACTCTGACTTGACCCATTACCAGTCTTGAAAGCATCAATTCTTTTTTATAAAGATTTCCTATTTTACAGATTAATAAATTGAGATTCAGAGAAGTCACATGACTACCTAGGCCTTGTAAGTTAGAGCGGTAGAGCCAGGATTCAAATCCAGGTCTGTCTTTAAAATCTCACAGCGTTATCAACTATTCTGATGTGTCATACCCAGCTGGCCTAGGAGAGTGGGGGCCGGTGAAGTGGAGTTGAGGGCAGCCATTAACAAAGCAGCAAGAATCTACCCTGCAGAGGGCTTTCCTACAAAAAGTCAACTGTGCTCAGCTGTACTGGGGAAGTGGGAATTCTTTCTGGAGAACAGGGTAAGGTTAGTCCAGGAAAATTTGGGAGTACTCATCTATGGCTAAATTTCAGGATAAAGCTGGAAGATAGCCATGTTCACAGGTGGGAGATGGGGCCGGGGGATGGGATGCAGAGGAGGGAATTTGGAAGGAACCAACAATGAACTCTGTCCCAGGTAAAATTTCATCTAAATCTAACCACACACCCTGGAGACAGATAGAAAATATTCTGTTTCCCCACCTACCTCTTTCATCCTGTGCCTCCTGGTAACCCATTGCACCCTTAGGAGGATAGGGATGGGTACCACACACGTTTGCGGGTCTGTTGGAAGCATAGCGTTTCCACGCCCATCTGAAATGAATTTCATCAGAGAAATAAGCTGTAAGCACACCGCTTGCAATTCAACACAACATGTATGTATATTCCCAGGGTTTCTTTGAGGAGCACTGTTTCGTCGGGTAGGAATAGCAAAATCAGAAAGTTGTCAGAAAGAGATGTGAAAGTCACCTAAAGACCACGTGGTGAGGAGGTGTGGGGTGCTCAGCACTGCAGCTTGGAAAGTGCTGGGGGTGGGTGGGGACTGGAAAACTGCTTGGAAATGAACTTTGGGACTCCAGCACTTGACAAGTTGGGAACTGTGTTGTGGTAGAAGTCTGGGAAAGACCTGCCTACCATTCAATACGGAATGAACTCACTTTTCAACAGAAGGTTGTTTGCTTTTTTTTTTTTTTTCCTGGCAAGCAGAGTATCCATACCTGTGGTTACTGGGGTTCCCCCCCCAGAGGGTTTAGTGAGAGCTGGTTACATAGACTCTGAATTCTGACCACTGGGGTTTGAATCTGGCTTTCTGTGACTAATGTTAGGCTCTTCACTGACTTCTAAGTCAGTGTCCTTATCTGTATCATGTCAAGGAGAATATATTCCTCACAGTGCTCCTAGAAGGACAAAGAGTTCATGTGGGAGAAATCCTTCACTTGGCAGTGACATGGGGGGAACTGTCCATCCAGGTTTCCAACTACTGCTACCTGGACAGTTAGCTGGGACACTCTGGTCTCAGGGAACTCCAGGCAGCAGAGATGTGCTCTAACTGGTAGTTCTCAGGGACATGCAGTTGAGTCATACAAATGCATTGTGCTATGTCTTCCCCTATGAGGGGGCATCAAATGCTAGATTTTAAAACTACTGTTGTTAAAACGAGTGAGAAGCTTCAGAGAATGAACTCAGAGAAAACTCCTCAGTACACACTAGACCATCGGGAAACGGGTATGGGGAAAACATGATAGAGACCAGAAACTTCAGCAAACCAGGCTTTCTTCTAACATTTTCTTGGTGTAATGAAATTCAAAGTTTTCATCTCCAAGAGGTAAAGACACCATCTTCTAAGGCCCAAAGTAGAAGAAAAGCTCATCTGAGTCCCAGGGAGCAATATCTTCTACAGACCCATGTTTTCTTGGCCCCAATTTCAATCCCGGTGGAAAAAATTCCCTGAGGCCGACGACAGCTGAGCTCCTTGCCTGGAATTCACAAGTGGAGAAGGGGAAAATTATACCCTGAAGCTTGGAGGGTGCCCGCCCAGGCAGCCTTCTTTCACACAAAGGCTGGTTGGTGGGCCTGGGCCACCTGTCCATCTCCAGCCCACGAAGGAGCCAGGAAGCTTATGTGAGAGAGGGGATGTGAGTTGAGGGAGACTCCAGGAGACACCAAAAGGAGCCTTCACACAGAAAAGAACAGAAAGAGGGCTCTGCATCACCTCCCACCCCTCCTCCTGTTCCCTTCTGGGTGACATTTACCCCCACCCCACCCACATCTCTTTCTTTTTTCTTTTTTTCCCTCAAAAATAACCTTCAGGAAAGTCCCCATGTCTAATAAAACTGTTGACCTTTGGGGCTGGTCAAATAGTCAGTCATGCCTTGAAGGAGGTTTCCTGGGGTCAGTGTCCCCATCTAGGTTCCTTTAGCCTACCTCACCTCCAATGACAGCTGTACCGTAGAGCAAGCCCAGTACGTTAAATGCACCACCAGACACCATTTGCTAAGGTCTTCAAGCATGCTGGTTAAGCAAAGGTTTAGCTGCGAATCCAGGTCTCTTATTTCCCATGGAAGGGCTCCACCCCCAACAGAGCATCCTCACAGTTCCTCCATCCTGTGACTCCCTCTGGCTTGGAAGGGAAAGTGTCAATCACCTGCCAGCCTCACTTTCAGAGCCAGGGGTGCAGAAACTATGGCCCAGTGGGTGTTACCATCTCACCTCTTACACTTCAACCTCAAGAGTAAGATTGTCTGATGGAACACAGGCTCCCAGTTAGGCAGGAACGCCCCCTGAGACAACGTCTCTAATAACCTAAGCAGTGCCTGGGATAGACTGACATGTAGCATAACCATATCTTGAGTATTACATGGAATATGATTTTTTTAAAAAAGTCCTTTCTAGGGCATTCCAGTTTCACTGGGCATGTCTGTTTTATATTTCCAGAAACCATACTTAAGAATAATCCCACAACACTGGCTTTCTGAACCCTGATTTAAAGGTGAGGACATGGAATGTGGGGAGACTTTAGGTGTGCCTGGAGCCACTGTGATTTGGGGTGGCAAATAAGAAATGAGACTTTCCCCGAGAAGCACTAATTTCAAGACCTGTGGTAGTTGGACAAAAACCATAGGAGAGCCCCAGCCTGAAGCTGCAGGGCTAGATTGAATGCTTATGGAGGACACCAAGGCATCTTCTAAGGCAGTGGTTCTCAACCTTTCTAATGCTTTGATCCCTTAATACAGTTCCTCATGTTGCAGTGATTCCCCAGCCATAACATTATTTTCATTACTACTTCATAACTGTAATTTTGCTATTATTATGAATCATAACATAAATATCTGTGTTTTCCAATCTTAGATGACCTTGTCTTAGGCAACCCCTTTGAAAGGGTCCTTCAACTCCCAGAGGGGTTACGACCCACAGGTTGAGAACCACTGCTCCAAGGAGTCTAGGGAGTTCTTGTACACCATGTTGATACTGAAATAATGTTGATACCAAACGAATGATTAAGCTCTCACAATGCTTAGTAGCTGACAAGCTGCTCCCCCAAAGGCTCTCAGAGTAAGACTCAAGCACCTTCCACACCACACTGTGGCACACAGAGGGATCACTTCACCCAGGCGGAAGGGCCGTGGCAGATGAGGTCATGGCACACAGTGCCATAGGGTAGCTTCGAATCCTGTTATATTCATCTAATGCCTGAAGGAGACAAAGCCAAAGGACTGAGGAGGTTGGCTGGCTGGAGAAAGCAGCCAGGCCTCTCTTGGCTGGCTAGCCATCCAAGCTCAGCCTGTGCAGCGGCCCTGTCTGTCACCTTGCTTGAACCAGGCTGGCTTGCCAGACCATAAAAATTGCATTCTAGGCTTCCATCAGTGTTGTTTCGGGGAAGCAGAGGCCTTGGGAAGAGAGGAGGGAAGGGGTGTCCTGTGAGAACACTCTTGGAGGACACGGATGATGCCCCAGAGGCAAAGCACCTCTTCTTTTTGCTGTCCTTCTCAACCTGGGGAGAAATCTGAGTTTGCACACAGGAGGCTGGCTAGACAGAGTTCAGAGAAATCATCAATGTCCAGGAGCCTCCAGGCCCTGGGGGGAATTTGTCATAGCTCTGGGCATCAGGGAGCATCTTATCCTGCTCCCCTACCCAAACCTGAGCTTCATCCTTTCCCTCCAGCTCCTCAGACAGAGCCAGGGGAAGGCAGAGAGTGGTGAGCAAAATGATTTCTAAAGAACGTGTCAACACAGAAAGTCAGCTGCCTTGTAATTATCCTTTTTTCTGACTGAGTGATAAATCCTCATTGTATAAAGGTCTGAGGATCCTGAAAAATCTAAAGTGGTGAAAACTACCCATAATCACACACACACACACACACACACACACACACACACACGCACGCACGCACGCGCACGCGATCCTCTCCTGAGATTGTGGTGTATTTCCTAAGAATATATGTTGAACATAATTACTCCTATGCCTCATGTGTGGCTTTGCACTCTGCTTTTCCAAACCTAATGAATCATAACACTTCCCTCACATTGGGAAAGACACGTCAAAGACCCCATCAGGCTTTGATGACTCTTCAGGGAGACGTACTAGAAATGACTACCATTTATTAAACTATTGTCTTACTTGGACATTGACATTGTACCCAGCGTTTTCTCTGCTAGAAATAATGGCTGGCGGGGACTCCATCTATGTCTTCGTCAGACTCTTTGGCACCTGCTCCTTCCTGGCTAGAAGCTAACCTAAAATGGTGTCTGTTCTGACCCAAAGGTACATGTCTTCTCATGTGTTTAGTCTGGACTTGCTCTGTAAAAAGCTCCATGTTTTCCAGAAGTTTCTGCAGGTGGCATTGCTGTTTTCCATCGGCACAGAGGCTGCACTTTAATCTGCTGCTCTTTTAACCAGCAAATGCGGCTCCACAGTTACTACTGGCCTGCTTCTCTGGCAGCGGCCAGCCACTCAGGCCTCGGCCTGTCAGGAATTCTGTTCCTGTAGGCACCAGCTATGTTGCTGCTGCCAAATACAGCTTTTAATTAAATCTCTATCATTCTGTTTATCAACAAGACTCATGAGTCCAAAGGCTGGGGTGAAAACCTGCTAGCGCAGGCAGAGAGGTTCCTTCAGTAGCAACTAGCTGACTTTCTCTGTTTGCCATAGTCTCCAAAAAAGAGTGTCCTTCTGCTTAGCCAAAACAAAAAAAAAACCCCACACTACACTGTTCCTCCCTATGACTTCCTGTGTGTCTCTCTATCATCTTACAGACACCCTATGACTCTCTATGATTACTTTCTGTCAACTAGTTGCTAACTTGGCCTCCTGAACCAAGGTTGATTTTATTTAATTAATGCAAATGCAAACTC
Source organism: Onychomys torridus (assembly GCF_903995425.1). Taxonomy (NCBI): domain Eukaryota; kingdom Metazoa; phylum Chordata; class Mammalia; order Rodentia; family Cricetidae; genus Onychomys; species Onychomys torridus. The sequence continues at coordinate 55,965,173 of NC_050452.1, read as the reverse complement.
AGGGTTCACAGTGTGATTGAATATCCCACACCAGTGTGCACAGGTAAAAAGCCTCTGCAGATGCTCTTGGAACAAGTCCCTTCTCTACTACACCCCCAGTCAAACAGAGATACTGCTGTTGCATAGCAATCTCAAGGCTGACAGGTCCAGGCTGGCGGCCTCAGGCTACTGTTCAAGAGACAAAGGAGAAATCCAGGGACCAATTTCAGGCATCATAATATTCACTGCACCAGGGATGGGATGATACAAGTCTTTAGGATGCTGCTACTTGGAGTTTTTACAGGACCGCTGCTTGCTGATTTAGTTAATGACAATGTTGGGCTCCAAATTCCCTCTAAAAGGCAGTCTTAAGTGTTCTCAACTTGGACAGGGCTGGCCTTGAAAATAAACAAATAAGTTACATAAGCCCAAATTTTGGAGGCTCCAGTTCTAGAAGCCAAGGCTGGGGCCAAAATGAAAGACCCACTAGCCATCTTGTGGTCGGGCCTCACGTGCTGTGTGCAGGGTGGAGCAGCAGGGAGGTTTGGCTTCTAATTTGAATGCCAGCACCCACCAGGGGGGAAAAAAGCAAGCGAAAAATGCTGTCTATGACGCTGATCTTTCTCCTCTTTCGCTCACTTCTAGTGTTGGATGTTCTGGGAGGTTCTATGGTCATTTGAGACTATCATCTTTTGCTTCAATGCTGGCTGCATTTGGGGGAAGTGAGGTAATTGTAGTGGATTACTTTTTGAAGGGTACAGAGGCTCCCCGAACATTCAGCGTAACATGTACACTGAAATATCCCATGAGTCCATTCATGCAAGTAATAATGCAACGTGAATCTGAAGGTCTCAGGAAAGAGAAAGTGCTAAGGGTCTGTCATAAACCATGTAAGCAGTGAAGGCTGGGGTTCGAGCATAAAGTGTCCCGACTTGGTTACTAGCACAATTGGGGAGTGGGCCTAGTGGACCCCTGAAGTCACGCCCTTGAGGGGTGAATGGGGATTCCTGCCCCTTTCCTTCTTTGCTTCCTGGCTGTCATTAAGTGAGCAGCTTTGTTGTGCTCACCATGGTGCACAGCCTTGCCACAGACCCAAAGCAGTACGGCTGACCGGCCAGTAGCTGAAATCTCCAAAGCCATGAGGCAAAGAACGCTTTCCTCTGCTTTAGTTGACTGTTGTAGGTGTTCTGTCACAGCAACAGAAAGCTGATTAACACTTAGAACAATTAAGTTGTAACGAGCCAGGCAGTGCTGGACACCTGTAATCCCAGCACTCAGGAGGCAGAGGCAGGTGGATCTCTGAGTTCAAGGCCAGCCTGATCCATAGAGCAAGTTCCAGGACAGCCAAGGTTTCAGAGAGAAACCCTGTCTCAAGAAACCAAACAAGAAAAAAAAAAAGGGAGCAAACAAACCAATAGCCATAATAAGCAGAAAATGCTACATGTCCATCCTGGAGTACGGTAGAGCAAGCATGCCCTTACGTCATGAAGTAGACCCCAAGTCAGTATTTGGCAGCTTCCCAGAACACAGGACAACTGTGGCCATGGAATCAGAAGAATTTCCCGAAGTAGAAGAGTGTGATTTTTGAAACAGTGTCTGGATTTGTTTAAAACTACAGGCTGGATCAGAGCAAGCCCCTACTGCGGACCTCTTATGGGGACAAGCTATGTCAGTTTGTACAGATAGCTTCTCCCATGGAAAGCACTACACACCAGTGACGATGTTTAATATGATTACTTGTGTGCTTCAAAATCACGTGTGTTTATACACATAAAAAATGGAAAAAAGTGCACAAATGTTAACTGTGACAATCCTAGCTGGCAGGCTTTATAAGTCATATTTTTCCCCTTTGCTTTATTCTGTTCATATGAAATTTTTACAATGAGTATACATTATACTTTAATAATTGGAAAATGTTTAAGTTTTTATATTAAAAACACTCCAGTGTTATTAAATTGGTACAGATAAAATATCATGTGAAGCTTTTTTAAAAATGAACTAGGAGCTGGGTGTCATGGCTCATGTCTGTGAAACCAGCATTGGGAGAAGCTGAGTCAAGAGGAATGTCATGAATTCAAGACCATCCTTGAAGGACTACACAGTGAAGTCCTGTCACTACCTCCCCCTACACACACACACACACACACACACACACACACACACACACGTAGCAAGTAAATAGTGTTCACTGGCCACGTGCAGTGCAGGAAGAGGACACTCACTGTGGCGTTTAGACAGTACTGTATTTTTCTTCCCTGTGTCAGTGTAATGAGACTACTATTACTCCAGAGCATCAGGGACAAAAGAGGGTCACAGAGGTTAAGTGACTTGTCCAAGGTCACACATCTCACAAGGAGAAGAGCCAGGATTAGAAACCAGGACATCTGTCTTCCAAGGCCGTGGGCAATTCAGTTCAAGAGGCAAAGTGATTAGGTGTCAGCACAATGGTGGTGCCTGGACTGGGCCTTGAAGACCCAGTAATTCAATAAAAGATCCTGGAGACAGGAAGGAAATACAGCCAAGAAAGAGGCAATAACAGTCACTACATACCTGGCCAGCTGAGGGGCAGTGCTAGACACACAGTCCCAAGGACGTGGGTTACATCCTTTACTTACTTAACTAGCATGAAGCTCTGTCTCCTATGCTACCTGCTGTGGTGGGTATTGTGTTCCTGAAATATTGTGTGTTCCCCGAAATAAACATATCTGGGGTCAGAGAACAGACAGCCACTAGAACAAAGCCAAAATTGGTGGCTAGAAAATGGGAAGAGTAAGCTATAGCAGAAGTTGGGCGGTGATGGTGCACGCCTTTAATCCTAGCACTTGGGAGGCAGAGCTAGCTGGATCTCTGAGTTCAAGGACACTTTAGAAACAGCTAAGCATGGTGACCCACACCTTTAATCCCAGAAACACAGCCTTTAATCCCAGGAAGTGGGGGCAGGAAGAGAAAAGTATATAAGGTGTGAGGACCAGGAATTAGGGGAGAAAAAAGCATGTAGTGAGTAAAGCATTCGGCTGGTTAAGCATTCAGGCTTTGGAGCAGCACAGTTCAGCTGAGAGCCATTGGGATGAGGATTCAGAAACTTCCAGCCTGAGGAAACAAGACCAGCTGAGGAACTGGTGAGGTGAGAAAACTGTGGCTTGTTCTGTGTCTCTGATCTTCCAGCAATCACCCCAATAACTGGCCTCAGGTTTGGTTTTATCAATAAGACTCTTTAAGTGTCCTGTTACAACCTGCCACCGTGATTAGATGTGATATCTTAACCCTATTGAGCATCTTGTTTCTTTAAAGACAACAACCACGTCGTCCTTTTCTCTCCTCAAGAACAACCCAGAAAGCACACCTTGGCTCAGTGGGTGAAGGAATGCGTGGAGAGGTAGTGTGCGGTCTGCAGGGGCCTTTGCCAGCAATCAGAGAGCCCTTTGCCAACTAGGCCACACTGCTTTGCATGGAGCCCAGCCTCAGAGACATGCTAAATGAATAAATGGGCTTTACAGAAACAACATTCGAAGCTAGTACGGAAAGAGGCAGGGAGAGCTCCGTGCCATTGGGACCCAGAATCATTTAAAAAATGTTTAAACTAGGTTTCAACTTGGATAGCTTTGAACTAATGGAAAAGCAGGCTCAGAATAATCCGTGCATCTGTAAATTAGAACACTCATTTTAGAACGCTGTGGAACTCTTGCACTACAACAATCACCAGAAATATGTGCCTACTCGTGCTTCCTCATGAACAAGTACTGAGTGTCTGTAATGTGGAATGCTTTGGGATAGGAACGGATGAGTTTCCCGGAGCTTATTTGTCCAAACCAGCGTGGTGTGGAAACACGGCATTATTGAGTCAATGCTACTGTGAGCACAGGCCAAGGTGGGGTTTTTTTGTAGGTACCCTGAGATGATACATCCTCTCCCCCACTTTCTTCAGTACCTCAACAGCCTACCACAGCCAGCAAGCATCTCTGTCTCCAAATTCTAAAACATTATCTGATGAATGAAAAATGTGTTTTCAGTGATAGCAACGATTTGCCTGTGCATTTCCTGAAACTCTGTATCACCAAGGTTCTTTGAGGCTGGCCTGGTGTCTGCATAATTTCATACCCCAAAAAGCAGGGAAAAAAATTTAAAATGGTTTTAATTTAAATTTCTGATTTATAACGAGGTTTGAGGTTTGTTTGTTTGTTTGCTGGGGGTTTAACCTGGAGCCTTGTGCATGCTGGGAAAGAGTTTTATCACTGAGCTACATCCACAGCCCATCTGATTCATGTCTTTTAAAACAAGTTAAAGAGGACTTCAACGGATAACCCCCGTGTATTCTGCCGCACGCTCAAGACCTGCTGCTTCTATCTTTAGCTCATAAAGAATATCCTCCCCCACCTCCCTCAGTACCACATCCCTCAACATTCCAACGCTTGTAGTTTAGTTATTTTGTACAGGCCAGCGACGAGGGAGCCCCCAGGTTCTTGGGGCAGCCGTCCGTATCCCATGCCGATGTGACTCCCCAGTGCCACAGCTGGACCTGACCTAACTCTGTAAAACTGAAGTTTTGCTCTCCACTTCCATCTTGTTTGATTCGCTTTGCAGTCCTGGGGACGGACCCCTGGGCCTGCTGTCACATCCTAGGCAAGTGCTCTCAGCACTGAGCTGTACCCCAGCTCTATCTTTGATCACCCCAACAAATGAGACAGCTAGATGGTAACAACTTGATCTTTGTGGGGGAAAAAACAAAGTTTAGAGAAGCTTTGGATTAGCCTGTCTTAAATATACATAAGAATGGGCTTTGTGGTGATGTTTTCGCACACGTATATTTTTTATCATATTCAGCCCTGTTATCCTGTCCTTATCCTCTCTCACTAAGATTCTTTTTCTTCCCACTAGTCCATCTACTTGTATTTGTTGGTTTGTTTGTTTGTTTGTTTTTGATAACCTACCAGGTTTCATCAGGGTTGCTCACAGAGTCCCAGGTGAGTGGTTATTGAAGGATTAATGACTCCCGACCAGTCACTGGCTACACAACTAAGGAAAATGTCTTTCCCTCCCCTAACACCCTAGTTACTAATACTCAGGTGTAGAGCCCGGGGAGACTTTAAAAGGACTTGAAGTCTGGACTATGGTGGACTAGCACCTGGCCACCTCCTGTGTCCCTCCACCAAGAGTCACAGCTCATCATGATTTATCCAAACACTTCCGGAGGACACGGGAGATGTTGCTTAAGAGGAGGCATGGCTATAGGAATGGAGAGGCCTGCACTGGGTCCGAAAACAGGAACAAGAGATTGAATGTGTCTCTAGCCATAGCAAAGTAGAGATTTACAACTGAAGAAAGTGGGGTCAGTGAGGCAGGGGGATGAAGAGTGGCGGGCAGAGCGGGGTTTCAGAAAGGAAACATCAAGGAATGAATGTATCTCTGTTGACCAGGTTAATGGGACTGCCGTTGTAAGTGAGTTGGAGAAATCATCTATGAGGGTGGTCAGACTCCAGGGGCCGGGAGTTTTGATAAACTGATCAAGCAAGAGTCTACATAGACGGTGAGGAAGGGCCAAGGTCATTGTTCAACAAGCAGAGGGCTGAAAAGAGGCAGAGAAAGGCTTTGGTCATTATGAGAGCATCGTTATCAGTCTAATAGGAGGTTGGCATGCAGAGCCAGGGCCAGGCTGTCGGGACTGCTACCTCTCTGAAGTACCCTACACAATAGTGAGTATGTTGGACACCTGAGTCACCCTCAGGTGGTGACAGCTTGCCAAGAGGAAAGATAATGGATTGCAAGCTGCAAAGGCGGAGCTTGCTTCCGTTGTTCTGGGGGTTGGGAGATTTAAAAAGGGAGTACATCTTGCAAGTGGTTTCCTTTGGGAAAGCATCAGGATGCTGAAGGTACTCTTCACCCTCCACATTCTTGCTGCCTCCATGCACAGCCTCTGCCTGTGTCAGAGTGTTCAGTGAAGTCCTTTGGGAGATGGTGGCAGGAGACGGCTGGGAAACAGCTCCTGTCTTCCACTCTGCTTTCCTTGTTGCTGTAAAGCAAATTGCAAGGGCATTTTTGCCCAGGCCAAACATCTGAAATTAGAATTATGAGGTCTGATGCAGGAGGCCAGGAAAAATCATTTCTTGGGATAGTTCAATGCTTTCTGGTTTACAGCTTTTTACCAGCGACCTGCAATAGCAATTACCCGGCCCTCCGCAGCTCCTCCATCTCGCCTTCTGAATAAGCCATTATATAATGACCCAGAGGCCACAGTAGCCTGTGTCAAGCAGGTCACTGATTTCAATTCCCTCTCCATCTCAGTCCTGGGTTCTTAGCATCCCCACAAGTAAATGCAATCTGCTTCTGAGTTGGACAAGGGCTGGGTTTAGAAACAGAAGAGTGAGTTCCGAGGGCATGTTGGGACAGTGGAAATCAGATGAGCCTCCGCAGAGTGAGGAGAATAGAGCCATTTCATACTGTTAAAAACAGATCAATACAAAAGGAGGCCCAGTCCTAGTGCGCATTAACTGTGTGATTCAGGAAGTTACTCAGGCTTTCTCTGCTGTGGTTCCTTGTCTGCTTAACGGGGGTAACATCAGCACATATCTCATTGTTTATGGGGCTTGTAAAGTAATTATTGATAAATACACTTGAGGAAAAGAATCGTGTTTAAGAAAATCAAGCAAAGTCATCTAAAGGTCGGTATTGGCTGGCATGCCCCACCGATGTGACCTCTCTTTCTTGCAGAGAGAGTCAAACTGTGGCGCTTTGCGGCCAGGTGCCGGGGTCAAAGCCATTTGCTCTCACAGACCTGCTAGCACACTTTCTTGGGAACCAAATAAGTAAAATTTGAAAAAAATCTCGGCATTAAAAAGAGATGCAAAGCAGGGCAGTGGTGGCGCACACCTTTAATCCCAGCACTAGGGAGGCAGAAGCAGGTGAATCTTGGTGAGTTCGGGGCCAGTGTGGTCTACAGAGTGAGATCCAGGAAAGGCACAAAGCTACACAGAGAAGCCCTGTCTCGAAAAATGAAAAAGAGGTCCGAAAACTGCTGTGCCTCTCGTATGTTCTTAATTTCCTTGGATTTGACTTTATCTTTTCTGTTTCAAATTAAATAAATGGCCCCAAAGATTTGAAATATGTTAGACCTTTTGATACTGGGAAGGAAAGCAGGCACATGTGGATGTTTTAGATGAAGCTGGTGTACTTAGTAGCCAGGCAACACCCTGGGAATTCACTGGTCACCATGAACTACCTGGAAAAACAAAAACAAAAAACCACCACACAGAAGCTTTGCTTTGAAGTCAGAATGTCTGTTCTTGAATCTTTTCACCCATACTTTTGTTAGTTTTCATTCTCCCTCAACATTTTATCCCCACATATGTACTTTTGTGTTAGAGTGGTTTGCCAACTCTGAGATACGTACATAGGAGTCTATGGTCTTCTAATTGCTTATAATAAACATGTATGGGGCAGCAAGATGGCTCATCAGGAAAAGGCCAAGAGTGATGAGCTGAGTTTGATCCTTGGAGCCCATGTGGTAAAAGGAGAAAGCCAATTCCCACACTTTGTCCTCTGACCTACACATGTATGCCATGCCATGAGCATGCCTATGTGTGTGTGCATGTGCATAAACACACACACACACACACACACACACACACACACACACACACACACACACACTGGGTAGCAGGGGAATGAACAGAAAAATGTTTTCAAAATATTTTTTGGAAGTTTAAGTATTGCAAAATTATTGGTTGTACACAATTGACCAAACCCAGCATAGCTATATTTTAAGTTTTGAAACACAGCCAGCCACACATTCTTCGATGATGAGATACATTTTGAGAAATACATTGTTAAGCCATGCTGACATGAACACATCAGAGCATCCTCACATAAACATACACAGTCTAGCCCACTATACACTTTGGCTACATACCCTCACCTCTTGTTCCTAGGATGCGAACTCTATGACATGTCACCGGTCTGCATGCTGGGGCACATAGTAAGTGCTTGTACATCTCTACGTCTCTAAGAAGGGGCCAGGCACAGTAAGAAAACTGAGTGGAGTCGATTTTTCAGGTCTGTTAGTACGCTCAAGAGACCGCTGTGGCACCTGAAGTCCATGGCCACTAACCAAAGTGTTAGTAAGTGGTACTTAAAATTATACTAAAAGTAATTATCAATGCACCTCAGAGACAGATGGAGAGGCATCCTTGAGCTGGCTCATGTGTCCACAAAGAGCAGCAGACTCTTGTTTGCCATGATGACAGAGAACTGTCAGTCACAGAAGAGGTTGGTGAGATAGAAATGGGTCTTCTTAAATTCCTTCTGCACTATGTATGCCAAACACAAACAGCTCTTAAGGGTTAGTCAGTTTGATTAGTTCAGTCTCCAATTTTGCTTAAAGTAAATGTCAGAAGCATCCAACAATTTGTTATTTAGTTGTCTTTCCAAGAAACCTATGATAAGGCCAAGGATGCCGGGCGGTGGTGGCACATGCCTTTAGTCCCAGCATTTGGGAGGCAGAGGCAGGTGGATCTCTGTGAGTTCAAGGCCAGCCTGGTCAAGAGTGAGTTCCAGGAAAGGCTCCAAAACCACACAGAGAAACCCTGTCTCAAAAACAACAACAACAACAACAACAACAACAACAACAACAAAAATGTAACTATTTCTCAGTTTGTTTTCATTTTGAAAAGAAGCAGTATAGAAGTCACTGCGGAAGAAGTTTCAACAAGCATCATAATAAGTGAGCACCAGGTTTACACTGATGGAGGGCTGATGATACAAAACCAGACTGAAGCACTGCTTCCTGTTATTTGATTTGCAAAAATCATGTTACTTAGAAGCCAGAAATGTGTTAGAAGGCAGAATATTCTGTCCTCAAGCTGAGAGTGTCCATATAACTCTGATGTGTAACTTTGGGCTTAAGTAGGGGATCGTGTTCAAAAGTCAAAAATACTTTCAATTGCCCCAATCCTCAATTTTTTTTTTTACTTAATGAAGTTATTTAATAGAAAAATAAATCACATATGCATCATGCTGAGACTACTTGGGGTAGCATGTACCAACACTTAAGAGGTACAGAATATATGATTTCATAGAATCAGTCTTAACCAATAGCGCACACTGTGGAAGATAACAAAATGTGTCTGTATGCCAGTCACAGGCAGGAGGCTGGGATATGGCTCAGTGATAAATCACTTGCTACACAGGGGCAAAGGCCTGAGTTTGGATCCCCAGAAAGCCCATAAGGCAGGGCAGGGTAAAATCTGCACCCCTAGAGTTCCCATGGTGAGCTGAGAGGGAGGCCGAAACAGGAGAATCTGCAGAAGCTCATAAGCCCTGTAGCCTGGTGTATGCAGCACAGGGTGAGGGACTTTGTCTCAAATGAGGTAAAGCTAAGAGTGACATTGGAGGCTTTCCTCTGACCTCCACACAAGCTCCGTGTTATGCACACACCTGTTCTCACACACGTGCATACAGATTGTGAAAGATTTTAAAACTCTTTCCATTCGTGGGTTTTGTCCAAGATCCTGGGCATCTTGGTGGTCCTAGGAAATAGATTGGTTATGTTTAGCAAGACTCAGTTCCATTCACTGTTGTCAGGACGTCACAACAAAAGACAAGCCTGCAGATCGGAAGTAGATTTTTCTTAAGCACACAAATTCCCTACTCAACACACACACACACACACACACACACACACACACACACACACACAAAATCAGACTCATCCTCAGGGGGAAAGTTAGTTATATGATACCTGTCCATTAAATGTCACAGCCTTTAAGTAGTGAGCACCATGTCCTAACACTTTTTGTGGTGCAACAGACTACTATAGACTAGTTAACTGCCATAGGGAGGAAAATGTGTGGAAGCGTCTTCTAGCTCCATCATCCAAGCAGAAGAGTCAGGTGCACAGAGGAGCACATGTGAGCTGGGTGGCCAGGGCAGGAACCTACACTGTAGTCAAGAGCTCTTCTATAATTGATACAAATCTGTTCATGAGAGCAGAGCCCCAAGTACCGCCCCCTTAGCTCCATGCAAACACTGCCGCAATGGGAATTCAGCCTCCAGTACATCAAGAGAAGGGGACACATTCACACCACACTACAGGGTACCAGTCATCCTGCCTCCCACCCCCACTTAAAAAAAAAACAACAAACTGAGTAGTTCACCTTGCCATGCCTAGAAATAGCGTCTTCTAGCAATCAGTGCTGGCTAGGCTTGGCTTCGCTGTCTCACAAATCTCCCTCAAGAACAGCAATCTTTGGCAGTAATACCAGTTTCAAATCTCTAGCAGCACCCGGCACCTCCACTCTACAATTTGTATTCATATAGAATATTGCCTTCTGTATGAAACAGACCAAAATACCCAGCTAAAGCTAACCCCTAGGGAAATTCAAAAACAGAAAACCCAAGTCTGAGACATGTTTATGGGACTTTATTACTTGCATGAGGATTCTCTGTTGGTTTTTTGTTTTGTTTTGTTTTGTTTGGGGGGGTGGTTCGAGACAGCGTTTCCCTGTGTAGTTTTGCGCCTTTTCCTGGAACTCACTTGGTAGCCCAGGCTGGCCTCGAACTCACAGAGATCCGCCTGGCTCTGCCTCCTGAGTGCTGGGATTCAAGGCGTGCACCACCACCGCCTGGCCTGCATGAGGATTCTCTGGATGGGTAATTCAAATCGCACCCAAGTTGGGTAGCCAGGAGACCGTCGCACTGCGGAGCATCACATCATGATGAAGCAGGGGATGGGTTGAGGCACCTGCCTCCTCCTAACAAGTAAGAAAAGAAGAGGGAAACTTGGCATCCTGTGTGAGCAGACAGACCTTCCCTTTGGGTCTAGGAATAGGCCTCCAAAACTGTCTTTACCTAAGCACTTCAGGGTCAGTTTTCAGTGGGGGAAAACCATTGACCAGTCCATGTGTAATTCTCTTAGATACAGGAACCTTGCTTTTTGTTTTGTTGTTGTTGTTGTTGTTGTTGTTGTTGTTGTTTTTTGTGGGTTCCCCCCACACTCTTTGAGCTCTCTCTTTGACAGAAAAATAGTCACAAGCTACATCTAAGACAGAACACTAAACGATGCCTGTGGGGATGAGCAATAGCTGAGGGTGTTTGAGGTTTTGCACATCAGTCTTTTAAGAGGTAGCAACCAAGCAGGAAATGATGAAATGGCTCATGTCAGGTATACCACCGGGTGATTCTGTTTCTATGTGGCCATACTTGGCTCGAGAACAGCTCCACCTCCACAAAGGATGTCCTCATGTTCCCTTTCAACCCCTTATCCACCCTCAATCCCAGGTGACCGTCTATATTGGTGGGATCCCTAGATCATGCCTGGTTTGCTGATACACTAGAAGAGCTCATGGGATCCAGCACAGACTTTGGCTGGTGACTGTTATTTGTTATGGTGGAAGATTGTAAGGCATCACCGAGGGAAATGTTGTTGGGAGAAATTCTCATAAAACCTGAATCTACAAACTGAGGCCCCTTCCCCAGTGGAACCTGGCAGGACCCACATCTTCCCTTTTGTGAGTGTTGTCTCCTGGGAAAACTCATTATAGACAGAGTTTAGGGATTTAACTGGGAATAGTCATCCAGGCACCCCCTCCTGCCCAAATCCAAAGCAAGCACTCATCATAAATCATGTTGTCTGTAATCCATGAACCTCTCCTGCCAGCTAACTGTTCACTGGGAATATTCTGAGAGTCAGGTTCCCAGCTCTCACCTGCTGGAGTGAACTGGCAGGCAGGCACAAAGCTGACACTCATTTGTGAAGTTAGGCCTTAAGGTTCTTCAGTACATGGTAAATTGTAACTTATCTCAATGCTCACACAGATAGAGACCAACATTTATAGGAAGTATCCAAGTCCCAGCCAATCACAAGTAGCCAAGAGAACAGACAGTGTTCAAAGTCTCTGACTCTCACTCCATTTTCTGTACATCACTTCTTTCCCTGTGATTGGGCAGGTCATTCGAAGGGTTTTTGTTTTGTTTTGTTTTCATTTAAACTGGCGCTTCATTCTAGAAACTCAAAGCTAACTATGATCTGTTCTTTTAATGGCATCAGGCCAACTTTGTGAGCCAATCTTTCTAAGGACTCCATCTCTGACACCTGCTGTGTGAATTGTTTTCTCATACCAGTATTCCCAGAATATATGTTTATCCAGCTTTATAAACAGAACCATATAGTATGGGCTCTTTTGAAATGACCTTCTTTCACTTAACATAGTGTTATATTTAGCCTCATATTTTTCTTAAACATATGAATTCCTTCAACACACTCCAGACATTGCCATTAATCATCAAATGCAACCATAAAAATAAGACTATATAAAATCCATCTATCAGATAATAATGCAATATTTGACAAGCCCTAGCACTTGCTAGTTACTGTTCAAAGTTATTGACATGACATAAATACATGTATGTATACATGTGTGTATGCACGTGCATATTATATATGCAATTAATTGGTCCTCACCATGACTTTATGAGGTGAGTCTGATTACTGTCCCACTGCCAGATGAGGAAACAGACACTTGGGAGCCACAGGGTTGGCACTTGGGGGAGGCAGCCTGAAAATCCAATGTACTTGGCCACAAAGCTTGAGTTTAACTACCACACACATTGCCTCTCTGGTGTCTATTCTGTAATATGCATAAGCACTGTGGTAGGCAGAGTAAATGCCTCCCCCACTCAGGATGCCCACACCCTAACCCCCAGAACCCATGAACGTATGACAAAAGGAATGGGCAGTTGGGGAGATGGATCTTCAGTCAGGGACAATGGTCCTGATTATGCCGCTCAGCCCAGTAACTCACAACAGTCTTTACAAGGGACAGGGGGAGGCAGGAAAAGCAGAGACCCAGAATGTAATGACAGAAGCAGACCTCAGGGTGAGGCAGTCGCTGGCTTTGAAGATGGAGGCAGAGGCCAGGAGCCAAGGAATGCAGGCGACCACTGGAAATGGAAAAGGCTAAGCAACAGATTTTCCCCTGGAGCATTCAAAAAGCAACAAAGCCCTTGGAGGCGTGTTAGTTTTAGGTCTATAGACCCAAGCTGGGTCCTCCCAAACTGTAAGACAGTTTGCTGCTGTTGTTGTTGACTTAAGCCACTCTGTTAACAGTAGAAGACTCCAGTAGCCATAGGAAATGAATGCCAATAGCCAAGTGCTAATAAAGGGTGTCGATCAGAGAAAAGATGAGCCTTCCCAAGACATTTCATAGAAGCCAACTGAAGCTGCCCACATGGCCAGGAAACCCTCTGAGGGGCGACAAGGCAGCAAGGGTTCTTGGTTCCATATTCAGAATAGCGATGCCCTTCATCTGAGTTTCCAAATAAGTCAAAGTTTTCCGTGGACGGCTCGGTTTCACTTTCACAAGTCGACTTGGGTCATTTGTTTTAAGGAATTTCCCCCTGCTTTGTCTCAGTGTCAATATATTGTTTGTTTGTTTGTTTTAATATTCAAGAGTCTTCAAAACTTTCCCTCCTGAGTCCATTCCACTGGAGCCAAGTTCTGCCATGTAGTTCTCTATGCAACATTGGAAATCTCAATCATCGTTGGGCTAATAAATCGCATCGCCATACCAGTGTCCCCTGTAGGCTCTGTTTCCACCCTTACCTAATGGCAATGGCTGCTGTTGCCTCTGCCTCACTGAAGTCAGAGGGAGGTTTTGAATTTAGAAAAACCTGACCATGTAGCTCCTATCTTCAGATTAGGACCACCACACACATTGCCTGACCCCCTGTTGCTCTCAGATGGTAAACCGGACACACAGAGCCTCTGGGGATCATTCGCCCCTCATCACCTTCCCAGCTTTCCCTGTTTCTCCCCACTCTCTCCCATGCTCAAGTGCTATCTAGCTGCTCATTGATCAAAAACACGGCAGGTTCCCTCTGCCCTGAACAGTTTGCTTCCTCTGCCAGGGGCATCAGCTGCTCCCGCTCCAGTCACACTGATTTGGACCACTCCTTGGGTTCACCGATACATCGTGTTGAACTGGGAGACAGCCGAAGCACTTGGAAGATAGCAAATGTTGGCTGGAGCATTCTCCCTGCTTACTCTACAGCCTTCCTTCCTCTGGGATCTTTTTCTACCTTCTGGGACAGACATCGGCCCATCAGATGTCGATCTCTTTGACCATGGTCTTTCCAGCTGGACAATGTGGTCATGTCAATCTCATGAAGCTGGCACTATTCAGTCTCATAGCAGAGGACTCTGGGAGTCCTTTCCATAGTCTCCAAAAGACAAGTTTAGATACATAAGAAAACACTGATAGACTCTGGCACAGTAACAGTAGTAATGTCTGCTGAGTGCCTTTTCCCAGACACTTGGTTTCTTTAATTTAAAAAAACAAAAAACAAAAAACAAAAAACAAAAACAACTTTCCTATAAATCAGGTACTGTTTTGTCTCCATTGATGGGTGAGGAAAGTGGATTATGAAGATGAAATTGTTTGTCTAACAGTACCCAGCACATTAGTGACGGCATCACTAAATCATATAACATGGGAGAGCTGGGCAGAACCATTACATGCCATTACATTTCTCTTGCTTCACGTCTTTTGTTGCCACACTTTAAAGCATTTCTCTGAGCTACCAGAGTGACCTTGGCATAGAGTATCCTGGGTTCTATGGTAGGAGTCCATGTGCCCACCTGGGCAGCCATTCCTCTGTAAAGGGAGCCTGTCTCTTGTCCGTAAGCACAGAAGAACATGTCTTCATGGGGCAGTGACAACTACCAGCATTCTCAAGCCACATCTGCTGCCCTGGCTGCAAACACCATCTAAACTACACTGCGCCTGTGTGAACACCACCAGGAAGCTAGGCACAGTGAGTTCCCGAGTGACCCTCTTGGCCCATGATCCTGCTCCAGCTAGGAATTCTCTTTCTGAATTGATTCTAACAGTTGTCTCAGGTATTTCTATCATCTCAAGAAGCTAGGGGTATGGCTCAAGTGGAGAGGGCTAGCAGCCACAGGCTCTGGGTTCAGTCCCAAACCAAGAAAACAAAAGAAGATAAAAAGAAAGTTGGACCTAGGATAGAGCCAAACAGTACTGGCAAAAAAAAATTGAAAATAAAGTGGGATATGATGCTTATGTGTCTCACAGATCTAACAAACACAATCTTAAGATCAAGAAAGAAAGGAGGAGGAAGAAAGGAAGGGAGGGAGGGAAGGAGGAAGGGAAGGAAGGAGATTAGATTATTTTTAAAGGTGAATGCAGAAATTTACTAAAATCCTGGAGAAAGTGGAAATCCAAAAGGATTCAGGAGTGTCAGCTACAAAAAAAAAAATCCTATACCAAAGTTTGAAAATTATTCTCTGAGCTGAGCACAGAAAGCTGAGCATTCAGGAGGCAGAGGCAGGTGGATCTCTATGAGTTTGAGAGAAAGAGAAAGGAAGGAAGGAAGGAAGGAAGGAAGGAAGGAAGGAAGGAAGGAAGGAAGGGAGGGAGGGAGGGAGGGAGGGAGGGAGGGAGGAAGGAAGGAAGGAAAGAAAGAGAAGAAAAAAGGAAGGAAGGAAGAAGAAAGGAGAAGAGAGGAGAGGAGAGAAGAGAAAAGAAAATTATTCTCTGATGCCTTGTGTTCAGTCCATATGTTTTTTTTGTTTGGTTGTTTGGTTGTTTGTTTGTTTGTTTGGTTGGTTGGTTGGTTTGGTTTGGTTTTTTGTGGGGGAGAGAGGGAGAGATCTGTTCTATGAAATATTGAGATATTTGGCATTCCCTAAATGTCTACCCAAAAGATGAAAATATCTGCACAAGAAGTTGTACACAAAGGGTCACAGCAGCACAATTCACAACTACCCCAAAGTGGAAATAGCTAACCACTCATCAGCTGATGAAGGATGTATGAATGGGATGTAACAATACAATGGAATACTCCTCAGCAAGGAAGAGGGATGAAGCACTGACGCATGCTGCAGCATGATGGACCTGGGAAACAGGATGCTAAGTGGAAGCAGCAGTTTGCCCAAGACCCCATAGTGCATGACTCATTCATGTCAAATTCCAGAAGAGGCAAATCCTTAGAGACAGAAAGCAAGTTAGTGTTTTCCTGAGATGGAGACAAAGAGGATGGATGTGAATGCTGATGGGTCTGGTGTGGTAGGAACATTCTTTGATGTATTGTTACAATTTTTCATACATCTCTTGAATACATCAAAAATACACATCTATGTATATACATAGATAGACTATATAATGTGCAATAGATGATAGATAATAGATAGATGTTTATAGATAAATAATTGAGTGATGTATGGAGGGATAAATAGGTAGGTAGATGGATGGGTAGATGATAGACAAATACAGCCATGTATATATATCATCTGAAAATTTCAGTTATCTAAGGTTGGAGCTACATAACATCTCCCCCTTTCAGACAAGGCATGCATTTAGTTTTTCACAGTCTCTTTCACTCTCACAGAATCTCAAAGTTGGAAAAGATATCAGTAGATCACCATCACACCCTCCACCCAAGCCACCTGAAATGGCTCCCCCCTGCTACCTGAGAGGTTCCACGCATGAACTGTCTCACCCTTTATTATCATTGTTGATATCACTACCACCATTGACAGCATTTGTATGATGACTCCAAATTTATGAACTGTTTCAAATACTTTCTCTTGGGTGCTGTCTACCTAGGAATTATCTATCACTGTCCACGTTTCTCAGATAAGCATGTTCAGGCTTGCCCAAGGAGGTAGAATTCAACTCCCATGCCTTTTTGTAGGAAATATTTCAAGACCACATACAATGAAACCACAAAACAGACACCAGCACTGAGATGCAGCTGGTGTGTGGCTGTTCACCAAAGTATCCTTAACATCACAGCATCCTCACTTAGCCTGC